>NC_073306.1:108934483-109195519 GCF_027595985.1 Sorex araneus
TAGTTCCGGGGAGGAAAAAAAAAACAGAGGAGGAAGGCCCATAAAATGGCTGCGCGGCTGCGATCACGTGACGCCGGCTCCGCGCCCCTCTGGCGCCCCGTTCCCCGCGGCGCCTGCGCGGAGCCGCCGGCCGCCTCGTCCCGCGGCGCCGAGGAAACCCTTCTGACGCGCGCTCCCGTGCCGAGCGTCGCGGGGGTGGCGGGGGCGCGCGCGTGCGGCCGGCGCGCCGGGGAGCGCGCACGTCGGCCGTGACGCCGTCCGCGCCGCAGCTCCCGGGGAGGGCAGAGGCGTGGAGGAATCGAGCGAGCTCGCGCATGCGCCCCAGGCTGACGGGTTTGAAATGGCTTCGCTGTTAGCCGGGACCCGATTCAGGTGAAGGTTTGGTTCCGCGGCTGTCGCCACGGCGGTCCGGGCCGCGGGGGGTGGGGGTGGATTCCTAGGCGCCGGGAGCACCGGCGGAAGGGCCGGGGACCGCCACTCGCGTTGCACGGCGGCCGCGGCTGGCCACGGTGGGGCTCCCGAGGGAGCCGGGCGGGAGGAACGCGGTCCCTTTTGTGCGGGTCGGAGCAGGCCCCGGGCGGCCGGCCCCTCCCCCACCGCCTCGCCCGCGCCCAGCGGCCCCTCGGGGTTCCCCCCGGCCGCCCTGACCCGGCCCGGCTGGCTCTCGAGGCTGCGGGGCCCGGCGCGGCTCGTGGCGGCGTGGTTCCGGGGCTGGGGGTGGGGATGGAGGATTTTTTTTTTCCTCCCCGGCCGGCTCGGGGGAGGATGAAGCCCGGGGCCCCCCGAGACCCCTCGCGGCGCCCCGCCTGGCCTGCCCGACGGAGCATCGCTGGACAGCGGGGCCCCGGCGGAACGGGGGGGGGGGTGCTCGCGGAGCGTGCGGTCGGCTTCCGGGGCCCGATTGGCGGGGGAGGGGGCTCCGTCACGATGGTTCTTTGAAAGGGGTATCCGTTATTCCAACTGCCTTTCTCTCCGCGAGAGCGGGGGTCGGGGGGGCGAGGAGGGGCCGCCCCCCAGGCCGGGCCCCCCTCGGGAAAGTCAGATGGTAATTGATGTTTTTTTTCTCCCACCCCCCCTTGTGTTCGTTGTCGCCTCCGGGTTTCCGTTAATCGGTTCTACAGCTTTTGTGGGGGGAGGAAAAGGAAAAAACCAGCTCTTTGCTGCTTGAAAAGACGCCCGGTGTGTTTTGGAAGCTAGAGCTACGAGCGGGGCACATTTGGGGGTCGCGTGGGTCCCGAGTGAGTGTCCCCCGACGGCTGGCCAGCCCCGCAGTGGACGGAAAGGGGGTTTGCACTGCTGCCCTTCCCGGGATGGAGAGATGAGATTGACCTATATGGCCTGGCTCGGGCTTTCGGGCTTTTTTTTGGGGGGGGGGGTCATCTTTCGGGTTTGAAAGAACCTTTAAAATGCGAATCTTTTTTAAAAAAAATTTTTCCTCCCCCCCCAAACAGTAGATCGCTGCCATAGAAGACAAACGAACGAAACGAAGGTGTTTTTCCCGTTTCGTCATGGCTCAGTTTGGAGGACAGAAGAATCCGCCATGGGCTACTCAGTTTACAGCCACTGCAGTGTCCCAGCCAGGTCAGGCCACTCTGGATGTGGTGCGGGTTGGGCGGAGGGGCACCTGCAAATTCTGTGCATTAGGCTCTGCCTGATGGGAAGGAGTCTGGGTGAGGTGGGGTTTTTTTGTTTTTTTGTTGTTGTTGTTGTTCTCATTTGTAAAACTACTTTGAAAAACTGGAGCTGTCAACTGGCAAAAACTGTTTCATACCTCTGATTGGACAGTTGTGGTTGTTTTCCAAACGTTACCTTGATGAACTCTGAATTGATTTCATTGTGGTTGCGATCAGGGCCATTCACTCGCCTTTCCTTCATTTGACCGTGTTAAGGAACCTGTTCATAAGTTACATTCAAAAGTAAATTATTAGAAATGTATTTTTTTGGAAAAGCCTGTACAATGATTTTCAGTTGTTTGCATTTCATTTTTTAAACTTGATTTTCAAGTAGGAAAAAACAAGTATCTAAAGAAATTTTTTTTTTTTTTGAACTTTTGGGACCACACCCCACAATACTCAGGGCTTACTTCTCACTCTGCTTAGGGATCATTCTCCGTGAGCCCCAGTGATGCTGGTGAGAAACCTGGATCACTGGTGCTCAAGGCAAAACACCTTACCTGCTGTGGTTGTTCTCTGACCCAATTTTATTCACGTTTAGGTAACATAGTTGAAATATGGCAGAAATAGCTTTTAAACAAGTTTTTGTCTTAGGGGAGTTTTTGACTCTTTTATTTTTCTTCTTCCACCCTATAGTTTGAATCTTATTAAATTTATTGAGATTTCTATAGAAGGAAATTTTAGACATTGTAGTCAGAAAAGTAGTAACTTATTTTGTTAGTTTCAATATATTTTGTATATCTAAAGCTAGTTGTGTTGTGCCTATATAAAATATTTGTAAGTGGAGGTCAGTTGCAGAGCTATTATGTATTATGATCTCTATCTTTGGTGTTCCAGAATTTCATGGACCTGATTGGTTAATGTAGGCCACCTTTAAAAAAAGGGGGTATTTTAGGGTTTTTATTTTAATTACCCTTGACTTGGAAGGTGAAACAGTCAACAATTACTTTTGCGGGCTACTGAAAATTTTTTTTATTTCTGGGTCACACCTGGCAATGCACAGGGGTTACTCCCTTCTCTGCACTCAGGAATTACTCCTGGCGGAGCTTAGGGAACCATATGGGATGCTGGGAATCGAGCCCCGGTCAGCCTCCTTACAGCAAACGCCTTACCCACTGTTTTTTTTTTTTGTTTGTTTGTTTTCTTTTCTTTTTGGGTCACACCTGGCGATGCACAGGGGTTACTCCTGGCTCTGCACTCAGGAATTACCCCTGGCGGTGCTCAGGGGACCATATGGGATGCTGGGATTTGAACCCGGGTCGGCTGCGTGCAAGGCAAACGCCCTACCCGCTATGCTGTCTCTCCAGCCCCACGCCTTACCCACTGTGTTATCACTACAGCCCCTGGCTACTGAAATCTTAAAGATCAGTTGTTAATTCAGGCTCAACTATTCACTATTAAGTAATGTTTCTGATTATTGGAACCATTCCCATTATTCCAATAATTTCCTTTATTTTTGGTATTGACTTAGTTTTGATGAAACAAATTAGTAACTGTGTTCAGAAGTACTGTGTACTGATATTCTAGCAAACTGCATGTTTCACCTTGCTTTTTCTGCAGTTAGTTTGTTTTATATTCACATCTGTATTGTTCCAATAAAACACCTGCTATCATAGAGTTCTGTTGTCTGTAGCTCTTAACATTTGTATTATAATTACTTTAACGCTATTCTCATTTTTTTTCCGTTTGTTTCTTGGGCCACCCCAGTAGATCCCTGGTTATTCCGTTTGCCAGGAGGGGTTTTCTTCCTGTGGTGGTTGTGGGGACTTAAGGTGCCAGAAAAAAACCCCAAGGCTTCCCTTGTGTAAAACATGTGCACTAGCCCTTTGATTGATTTCCCTTGACCCTTAAGACTGAACAAAAGTGACTGCAGTTGTTACCTTTAATTTTCTTTATCTCTTAATCCGCAAATCAGTTGTATATGAAACCCTAACTCCCTACTATTTTTTCTCCCTTCCTTTTTTGTTAGGATTAGTAGAGTGGCCCACAGTTGTGGGCACACCAAAGCTCCTAAATGTCACTGCCCCTGGGGTCATACTCAGCATGTCGGCCAGTGTCAGGCGTCCTGGCCTTGGGCCTGCAGTGCAGGCAGTCGATCTCAGAGTTATTCTGGCCTCCTGCCCCCAAACCCTTTGAAAATGCCCCAGATTTACTCCATTTTCATTTTATATTTAGGCCTCTACGCTTGACATTTAGGTATTTATATCTTGCATATAACTCTCATGTCAAAGTCTCCCATAAACTGCACTGACCAAATAGTTGAGTTACATGCCTTGCATGCAGGAAGTCCAGTTTCTATCCTCATCACTTACATGGTCCCTGAACACTTCTGGGAGTGACCCCTGAGCATCATCAAGTGTGGCTCAAACACTGTCTAACCCCCCAGTAAAATCTCCCATAGCTTTCAGGCCCTTCCTGTATTTCCTAAAACTTTGTCTTACTATTACCCGGGTTCGATTTCTCCATCCCTCTCAGAGAACCTCTCAGAGAACCTGGCAAGCTACTGAGACTATCTCACCTGTGTGGCAGAGCCTGGCAAGCTAGCGGTCGCGTATTTGATATACCAAAGACACTTAACAAGTCTCAAAATGGAGACATTACTGGTTCCTTCCTGAGCAAGTCGATGAGCAACAGGAGTAATACTATTACACATCCTTCCCTTAAGTGACGAATATCTCTTCTCTCACTTGGTAGTGCTGGTCAAAGTATTATCTTTGGTCTTTATTATTATTGTTATATTTGGGGGGCCACACCCACTTGTGCTCAGGGCTTACTCTTGGATTATGTACTTACTGGCTGTGCTTGGGGAACCCAATTTGGTGCTGGGGATTGAACCTGGATGGGCTGTGTGCAAGGCAAGCACTTTAGCCACTGTACTAGCACTCCGACCTGTTTTATTGTTCTTTATTATTGAGGGTTACTGTTTTGGTCTTTTTGTTGTTGTTGTTGTTGTTGTTGTTTGTGGGGGTCACACCGGTGATGCACAGGGGTTACTCCTGGCTCTGCACTCAGGAATTACCCCTGGCGGTGCTCAGGGGACCATATGGGATGCTGAGAAACAAACTTGGGTTGGCCTCATGAAAGACAAATGCCATACCCGCTGTGCTATTACTCCAGCCCCTATTAAAACAAAAAAAAAAGTTTGTTTTAATTTCTTTCATTTGCTTGTCTCTTACTGGATATGCAGATTTGTATTTTCATCCACTTTAAAACATTAGATAACTGATTTCTCTATCAAAATTTACAAAAAGAATTTAAGTGGATGAGGGCCTGGTTTGAGCTGGATTCTGTTTGCTTCTTTCTCTAACAGATCAGGAATGAGGTCCAGAAAGTTGAGACCTAATGTTTTTGGTTGGTTAGTTTTGGGGCTACACCTGGTGGTGCTCAAGGTTAACTCCAGGCTCTAAGAGCTAAGAGGATACTCCAGGAGGTGCTCAGGAGCCCATCTGTGCTTTTGGGGTTGAACTTGGGTCAGGGGCTTTTAATTTATTTTGGGGGGTGATAAGGTGCTACACCTGACTGCGCTCGGCGGTTACTTCTGGCTCTGCACTCAGAAATTACTCCTGGCGGTACTTGGGACCATAAGGGATGCCATGACTTAAACCCAGACTGGCCACTTGCAAGGCAAATGACTTACCCGACTGTACTATGGCTTGGGCCCTAGATAGTTTCTTTTGCACTATTTTTGTGATGTGGGAAATTATTTTGAGTTATCATATATGAAAATGTATTGGAAGTAACATTGAAAGCGATATTAAATTTGGGTGAAAAGATTTTTCGAAAAGGAGCCAGAGTGATGCTACAGCAGGCAGCGTGCTTGCCTTGCATGTAGTTGATTGAGGTTCGATCCCTGACACTGCATATGGTCCGCCAAGAGCTTCGCCCGGAGTGATCTGCACAGCGCCTGGGTGTGCACCCCCCATACATACACAATAAAAAAGACTCCTTGCAAAATGAGTAGCAATTTACGTCAGTAGCAGAAGAGATTATGAGACATTATAAGTGGTAACTTCTCTTGGCTGGAGGTTGACAGTTATTTGCCGGAAAAGATGGAGAGTCAGGGTCATTACCATGGGACATGGAGGGGGCCGAAGGAGTTTTTCCTTAATGAATGGCATTGTCTACTATTTAGAACTTTATGTAAACATAATGTATTTGTCTGAACTGTATAATATGGTAGCCATTGGCTACTTGATTTGTTTTGTTTTGGTGTTTGAGCCACACTTGGCAGTGCTCAGGGCTGACTTCTTGTGGCTCTACGCTTAGGGAACCATATGGGATGCCAGGGATTGAACCTGGGCCGGCCACATACAAGGCAAGTGCTCTGCTCACTGTACTCTTGCTCCTGCCCCACCACTGAGTACTTGAAATGGAGCTAATGTAACTGAATTTCTAATTTTATTTTTTCTAATTTAAACTAAAATAATCCCACATGACTTTTATATATTGGATAGTGTAGTTATAGAAAATTTCAACACTTGAAATATGCTGTGTTGGGCTGAAAGGATTGTGCAGGGGTTAAAGAGCTTGCCTTGTGTGCATCAACCTTTTGTTCCACCCCAACACCGTGCATGGCACATGCGCCTCTGAGTACCATCAGGGGTTACTCCTGAGCACTGCCAGGTGTGGGCCAAAAATTGCCAGCTTAAAAATATAGCAGTTGGGTTGACTGGAGCAATAGCACAGTGGGTAGGGCGTGCTAAAATAATATATATATATGGTCCCCTGAGCACCGCCAGGGGTAATTCCTGAGTGCAGAGCCAGAGTAACCCCTGTGCGTCGCCAGGTGTGACCCAAAAAGCAAAAAATATATATATACATATATATGTGTGTATATATGTATATGTATATATATATATATATATATATAGCAGTCGGGGGCTGGAGTGATAGCATAGCGGGTAGGGTGTTTGCCTTGCACGCGGCCGACCCAGGTTCGATTCCCAGCATCCCATAAAAAGCAAAAATATATATATATATACCAGTGGTCCCCTGAGCACCACCAAGAGTAATTCCTGAGCGCAGAGCCAGGATTAACCCCTGTGTATTGCCGGGTGTGACCCAAAAGCAAAAAAAAAAGTTATCTGTGAGGTATTAAATGTTTTGGGGTTTTTTTTTGGTAGTTGTTTAATCAAATATATATATATAAATAGATGTATAAAAGGGAGCTGAGAACCCAAGCTACATTTGAGTGCTTTGTGGTGTGGATATGTGAAACTGGGTTTGAATTTGGGGCCCTATTCATGCAACAAATGAATAGCTGCTGAGCTATATTCCTAACCTCTGATCTTCAGTTTTGATTTTTGTCTTTGGGTCACACCTGGAGATGCTCCAGAGTTATTCTTGGCTCTGCACTTAGGAATTATTCCTGGCAAGATTTGGGTGACCATACTGGGGTGCTGAGGGTCAAATCTGGTTTGGCCATGTGCAAAAAAAGTCCCTGTACTATATAGCTCTGATCCCCCCACT
The DNA here is from genome assembly GCF_027595985.1 of Sorex araneus. Lineage (NCBI taxonomy): Eukaryota > Metazoa > Chordata > Mammalia > Eulipotyphla > Soricidae > Sorex > Sorex araneus. The sequence continues at coordinate 108,941,626 of NC_073306.1, forward strand.
TTTTGTGGGGGCCACATTCAGCGATGCACAGAGGTTACTCCTGGCTTATGCACTCAGGAATTACTCCTGGTGGTATGTGGGGGACCATATGGGATGCTGGGAATCGAACCTGGGTTGGCTGCATGCAAGGCAAATGCCCTACCCGCTGTGCTATTGCTCCAGCCCCTCTGATTCCTGTTTTTATTATTTTTTGGTGGAAAAAAATGAACTCAAGATCTTGCAAATGCACGGCATGTGCTCTACCATTGAGCTATGGCTCCATCCCCAAAGTCTAATCATTTTTGGATATTGAATAGACAGTGACACTTAAAGTTCTAGTTCATTTGTTTTTAAACTTGGATTTAAATGTACTCCCATTATTTTTTTCTTGCCACACCCAGTGATGCTCAGGGATTACTTCTCCTGGCTCTGTTCTGGAGACCTACTATCTCTCAAAATAAAATAGCTTTTATTTTTATTTTTTTTGCTTTTTGGGTCACACCTGGCGATACACAGAGGTTACTCCTGGCTTTTGCACTCAGGAATCACTCCTGGCAGTGCTCAGGAGATCATATGGGGTGCTGGGAATCGAACCCGGGTCGGCTATGTGCAAGGCAAACGCCCTACCCGCTGTGCTATTGCTCCAGCCCCTGAAATCGCTTTTTGAACATACTGACTGCTATGTGAAAATTTTGTTTTGTTTTGTTTTTTTGCTTTTTGGGTCACACCTGGCGGTGCACAGGGGTTACTCCTGGCTCTGCACTCAGGAATCACTCCCTGGCGGTGCTCAGGGGACCATATGGGATGCTGGGAATCGAACCCGGGTCGGCCGCGTGCAAGGCAAACGCCCTACCCGCTGTGCTATCGCTCCAGCCCCTCTATGTGAAAATTTTGAAGAAAATAATTTTGCTAAGCAGTTCTAAATTTTTTAAATCAAGTTAAAACAAAAGTATTTTTTGTTTTATTTTGTTTTTTTGTTTTATTTATTTTTAGGGAACTTGGTGGTGCTCGAGGTAGCTTCTGTCAATTCTTGGGGACCTTGTCCTAGGAATAGAACCTATGCCCTGAGGCTTGCAAGGCAAGAGCTTTATCACAAAGCCATGACCCTGGCCCTCAGTAAACCCTGTTTGGGCCAATTTTAAGGTTTTGAATTGTATTTATTTCAGAAGATACAAGATGAGTCATCATCTTAGTAAAGATAGACCACTAAGATGTAAAGGTAATAGTACATTTTTGTTGTTTGGGTTTTTTGGTGGCCATACCTGCTGTGCTCCAGTTTTTCTCCTGGCTTTGTTTTCAGGAATCATACCTGGCTGTGCTCAGGGACCATGGTTGGTGCTGGATTTGAACCCTAGTTGGCCTCATGCAAGGCAAGCACCCCCTCCAAAGAAAACTAATTTAAAGTCAGAACACAAACTTGACAGTCACTTGAGAGTGTGTTTTCGTGAGTGTGCCTGTTGGATTTGGACCACACCCTGCGGTGCTTTACTCCTAGCTCTTTGCTTAGGGGCCCCTCTTGGCCGTGCTCAGGGAACCATAAGGGATGGAGGAGGTTGAGCTCAGATTGGGCACTTGCAAGGCAAGCACCTTCCCTGTTGTGCTTTCTCTTGCCTGTGGGTGCAGGGGGCACACCCATTTACTGTCGGGGCTTACTCCTGGCTCTGTGCTCAGGGAGCACTCCTGACAGTGTTTGGGGGACCATATGGGGTGCCGGAGATAGACCCTGGGCCAGGCGCATGAAAGGCAAAACACCTTACCCCAGGTACTCTCTCTGGCTTCTTAATTTGATACTTTTGTCTTTACATTTTTATTCCCTCCTTCTTTTTTTTTTTTTTTTTTTTATTAAATCACCGTGTGGAAGATTACAATGCTTTCGGGCTTAGGTCTCAGTTATACAATGCTGAAACAACCATCCTTTCACCAGTGCCCATATACCACCACCAAAAAAAAAAACCCACACAGTACACCTCCCATCCCACCCCCCACCCCCTACCTTGTAACTGATAAGTTTCATTTTACATTCTGTTTACTTTGGTTACATTCAATATTTCAACACAAACCTCACTATTGTTGTTAGGAGTACCCCACTAGATTCAGACCTACTGTGAAGACAAATAAGCTACTGCGGCCGCGCGGTTTTGAATTTCTGTACTTTAACAAGAAGTCCAGGGAGATTTCTTCCAGATATTAGATAATTGCAGGCTTGAAAACCCAATCTGTGGTCGTCTTAATATGGCGGCCACCGCGCCCTTCATCCCCGGAGAGAAAGAGGCGAGAGAGAGAAATACCTTTCCCCTCCTGGGCGGGCACGGGGCCGAGGCTTAGTTCTCAGGCTGGAGACATTCTGCGAGGGGTTGCCCACGCCGAAAGAGGTTTTGCTGGGTCTGGATTCACACTCGTGCAGCTGCGGAGAGGCCGCACATGTGTGCGGCCCCCGGGATCACATCTCGGCGGTGGGAGGGGTATTCCCTCCTTCTTTCTCTTTGTTGTTGATGTTGGGTTCTTGGAGGTTGCACAGACATCTCAGCCCTCACCAGAGGGATTGCATAGCTCCCACACTTGGCCGGGGTGCTTGCAAACATGCTCTTCAAAACTCACTCTTTTGGTTGTAACAACCTAGATTATGGCTGGGCTGTGGCTCTCCCCCTGGGTTGCCGCTGTGCTCCCGCTTTTTGGGTCTCACCCGGCGATGCATAGGTGTTACTCCTGGCTCATATACTCAGGGATTACCCCTGGCGGTGGTTGGGGGACCATATGCGATGCTGGGAATCAAACCTGGGTCAGCCACGTGCAAGGCAAAATGCCCTACCTGCTGTGCTATGGCTCCAGCCCAGGTTACACTTTTTTTTTTTTCTTTTTGGGTCACACCCAGCGATGCTCAGGGGTTACTCCTGGCTCTGTACTCAGGAATTAACCCCGGCCGTGCTCAAGGGACCATATGAGATGGTGGGAATCGAACCCAGGTCAGCCGTGTGCAAGGCAAATGCCCTACCTGCTGTGCTATCACTCCAGCCCTCCAGCCCAGGTTACACTTTTGTTCATGGCATTCAAACATCTCTTCATTCCTACCTCCTCTTTAGTTGTAATGTCTACTGGGGATTGCACCCTTTTTGTGATCTTCCCATGGTGTAGCCAGTATTTTTGTGGCACTGGTGAGTGTAGACAGTGTAACTATGCTTATTGCATGTGGGAAGTGAGGGACTCCAATCACAGCTGTACATAAGCAAGACTAAGACTGCTAATCTTCCTGACTCGGATTTGAAATTTCACTTAATTTTTAAATTGTTTTTGTGTGAAGCAGAGTCATTTTATTTAGGAAATATGAGAAGAGATGAAAGAGGTAACCCTAAGTTCCGGATGGGTTGTGGTGTTTTCAAAGTTGAATTAGCTCCTGTTTTATAGTTCAGAATTCATGAATGTCAACAATTGAAAAGAAGTTGTGGTTGCTGCTATCATTACACTTAATGCTGGGCTGCTTAGTGGCTTAGTGCCAAGGTCCAGAACATCTAGAAAAGCAGTGAGGAATAAACATCCTGCTCGTGATGGGCAGCTTAGAGGGGTGGAGTTGAATTCCTGGTCGCACTTCCTGAGCACTGTAGGTGTTGTCCTTGATGACCTTGGCAGTGTAGTGGTCCCTATCCCTTCACCAGGTCTGAATACTGGTATAAGAGGAAAATAGCCTTTGTACAATGGGTAGGCTGCTTGCCCTGCACATGGTCAACTAGGTTCGAGCCACAGCACCCAATATTGTCCTCTGAGACATGCCAGTAATCCCTGAGCATACAGGCAGGACTAAGCCCTAAGCATAGCCAGGTGTGGTCAGGAAGGAAGGAAGAGGACGGAAAGAAGAGGAATAAAAGAAACTGACTTAGGATTTGAGGCCAGTGCTCAGATGGGTGAAGGAAATGGGTGTTATTCATACATGTTTCAGATTTTGCATGTTGTGTTTGAGGCTACCAGAATAGAGTGAACATTGCAGTAAAGTGGGTCACATGAAGTTTTTTTTTCATGCTGTAAAACTTAAATTTACATTATCTTGTAGTTTTATTAAGTATGCAATGACATTATATAAAAGTACAGGGTTGATTGAGATGGCCCAAACGGCTGTAGTATATGTTTTGGGTTTGAAGGTATGGGGGATGGAGGATGGAGGGGGTTAGGGGTCTACACTCAGGGATTGATCTCTCCAGGCAGGGCTTGGGGGGATTGCATCAGCTGTGTACAAGCAAGTGGCCTTCCCACGGAACTATTATTGCTTAGGCCTCTTGTAAATCTGATAACAGCATTTTATGGGTTTTTCTTTTTACCACATTTGACACCATTTGGGGTCTCCTGGCACCGGTTGGGAGGAGGTGTTTGGGGATCGACTGGGGTAGCCACAGGCACCTTTACTACTATCTCACCAACTCAGCTTTGAATTTCTTGCCTACAATTTATGCAGATTCCAAAGGTGTGAACAGGGTTCACTAGTTCTGTGCCCTAGATTTCAGTACCTGTAGTGCTAGGGATCAAACCAGCATTGCAAGGTGAGTGAGTACCTTACTGCCCTTACCCTCCAAAAATTCTTTTTAAAAAATATTTATTTGTAGTTTAGGTAGCATGGTTTCAAGAATGTTAACACATTTATGGCTTTTTATGCAAAGTGGTTGCATCTTTGCCATCAATTTCAGAAATAGTTTTGTGGGTTTTTTTTTACTTTTTGGGTCACACCTGGCGATGCACAGGGGTTACTCCTGGCTATGCATTCAGGAACCACTCATGGCAGTGCTCAGGGGACTATATGGGATGCTGGGAATCGAACCTGTGTTGGCCGCGTGCAAGGCAAACGCCCTACCCGCTGTGCTATCACTCCAGCCCCAGAAACAGTATTCTTTTGCTTGGTTCAGTGGTTCTTGAACCCACAGATGCTGACCAGCAATGCCAATGAATAAAACCCAGTACCTTGAGCCTGCAAGGCATATGCTCCTCTACGTGAGGTACATTTTAGTCTTTTTACTTTTAATTTATTATTATTATTATTATTATTATTATTATTTTACTTTATTTATTTATTTTTTTGCTTTTTCGGTCACACCTGGCAATGCACAGGGGTTACTCCTGGCTCTGCACTCAGGAATTACTCCTGGCGGTGCTCTGGGGACCATATGGGATGCTGGGAATCGAACCCGGGTCGGCTGCGTGCAAGGCAAATGCCCTACCCGCTGTGCTATTGCTCCAGCCCCACTTTTAATTTTTTTTAATGGTGGTTTTACCTGGAGAATTTGGAACTTATCAGAATTACGAACATGGTATTCGGTGTAAGCATACTTTCTGGGCTTGGTTGGTTTTAGACTTTTTTTGGTTGTGTTCTACTTGTTCTGTGTATAAGTACTACACTCGGAGGTGCTCAGGACCTTGCAGCCACATTGTCAGGTGTGGCCCTGGGTTGTCTGCCTGGAGTGCTGTGATATGATTGGCGGTACTCAGGGTTTCACACCCTGTCATTTGGGGAGGAAAGATTGATCACACACCCATTGTGCTACAAGCACCATTTTTGGCTCTGTGCTCACTAGTGACCTATTGTGGTGCTCAGGGGCTCTTATGTGGTGTTAGGGAATGAACCCTGGTTGGCCCCATGTAGAGCAAGTGTCTTAACCATGTGCTGTCTCTCCACCTTGATAGTTTTATAATATATTAAAGTAGAATTCCATGAAAATTCTGTGTAACAATTTTCTGTTTACGTGTGTGTGTGTGTGTGTGTGTGTGTGTGTAATAGTACCTATGCTACTATCATTCTCTATTTTGGGTGCTGTTAGTAATGAGTTTTAAGGGCAAATCACTGAGCAACACTTTCCTTAATACATGCGCACGTTGCATGAAGATAAAACATCGAATACTAGATTAGTGAAGTAAGCTACTTTCTGCTCTGCTTCCTAAAAGTGCTACTGGGGAGGTCACATTGCAGTGCTCAGGGTCTGTTCCTGAGGCTTTATGCCAGGAGATGCTTGGGTATCATCAGCAGTGCCTCGGATCTAAAGGTGGCAGGGTGTGGGACGGAGGAGACAAATATCTTACCTCCGGAACTGTATTTCCACTCTCAAAGTGTTATTGTGGGTATTTTAGCTTTTTTTGTCTAGGGAAGGTCGGTTGGATGTACTTAATAGTATAGTTCTATTTTGTAAAATAGTAGGGTTTTTTTGTCTTGAACATTTAATAAGAACCTATTGGAATCTTGGCTCAAGGACCTGAATTGGTTAAACTGAAACATTACTGAGATTTCTCCTTACTTTTTTCACTGTGTCACTCACTGTATCACTGTCATCCTGGTGATCATCAGTTTGCTTGCACGGGCACCAGTAACATCTCCATTCTCCTAGCCCTGAGATTTTAGCAGCCTCTCTTTACTCATTCTTCGATATGCCAAGTACAGTAACAGCGATGGGTCTCATTCCCCTTAGCCTTACTTTTTTTACTGGACTTATTTTTTTTAGGCCATATGCAAGATTATGTGCTCATGTGTAATTCCTAGAAAGAAAGAAATAATTGTTTTTCTTTTCTTTTTCCTCTTTAGCTGCGCTGGGTGTTCAGCAGCCATCACTCCTTGGAGCATCTCCTACTATATATACGCAGCAAACTGCATTGGCGGCCGCAGGCCTTACCACACAGACCCCAGCAAACTATCAGTTAACTCAGACTGCAGCTTTGCAACAACAGGCCGCAGCTGCAGCGGCTGCATTGCAACAGGTGACTCTTGAATAGCTGACATAGAAAAATAGAAATATGAGCCCTCTGGGTAGATAACTAAGCTCTTTAAAAATACGTGTGAGTTTTTATTTATTTGTTTGTGTTTTCCTGATGATTAAAGGTATGTATGTCCAGGTCATCTAGAGAATGTTAGTTGCATTAGTCTAAATTCTTTTTTTCCCCTAGAATTCATACTACCACCACCACCACCACCCCCAAATTCTTAAATTGGACGGTTCATATACCTTATTACATATAAATCAGTTATTTTTGTTGTTGTTAATTTTGTTTTGCAGTCACACCCAGTGATGCTCAGGGGTTACTTCTAGCTCTGTCCTCACTCCTGGTGGTGCTTAGGGGCCCATAAAGAGTGCCTGGGATTGAATATGGGTCAGACTGCGTGCACGGCAAGCACCCCACCCACTGTACTATTGCTCTGGCTCCTAATCAGTTCTTGATGGATTCCAGAGTTTTTTGTTTATATTTTGAACCACACTTGGTGGTCTTCGGGGTTTACTCCCGATTCACCACTCAGGATAACTCCTAGTGGTGCTCAGGGAACCACATGGGATATCAGTGATCATACCTCGGTCAGTCGTGTGCAAGGCAAATGCCCTACCTGCCCATACTGTCATTTAGCCCCAGTTCCAGGGTTTTTATTTATTATAATTTTGGGGCCATACTTGACTGCTCGCATGTCTAACTGCTGACTCTGTGCTCAGAGATCATTCCTGGCTGTGCTAAGGGGACCATATGGGATACTGGGGATCAAATCCAGGTCACCTATATGCAAATAGGTGCCCTACCCACTGTACTATTGCTTGTGCCCCTTGGATTCCAGAGTTTTAAGTAATGTTTTATTTAATTTAGGTGAAGCTACATCTGTTTCAGAAATTCTATTTTTTTTTGTCTAAATTTGATTTTATATGTGTCTGTCTCATCACTTTTTTTGAATGAATAAAACTATTAATATCCATGTTTTTCTTTTAACAAATCTTTTTTTCCAGCAATATTCACAACCTCAGCAGGCCTTGTATAGTGTACAACAACAGGTTAGTTTTATGTTTTTGTATTAAAAATTGATATAATCATTTGTTCCAAATTTGGTTGATAGATTTTATTTCTTACTTTGTATCTTAACCTATCATTTTAATTTTGGTGGTGTGGGATTAGATAGTAAACGGAATTTTTTCAAAGGAGAGCCTGAAAACCCAAACCCTCCACTAACAGCATTTGTCGATGTTTCTGAGAAAGCAGACAGAGGAAAACCTGGAATCACTAATATTGGCCCATTACCACTACTGCTTTTTTTCTCTTTGGTTTTTGACCTGTGGCATACCTGGCGGTGCTTGGGGTTAGCTTCTAAAAAGTATTTCTCTGGAACCTTTCACTTTATGTGCTATTCTAGACCACATGAAAAAATGCACAGCTCTGCGGCCAGTGCAGTAGTACAGCGGGTACACCTTCCACATGGTTGACCCAGGTTCGATCCCAGCACCCCATGTGGTCCCCTGAGCCTTCCCGGAATAACCCCTAATACAGAGCCAGGAGAAATACTCCTGAGCACTGTGGGGTGTTCCCCTGTCCCAAAATGCGCGAGACACACACACACGCACGCGAGCTTGCAGCTTCGGCCTTGTAAGCCATCTCCCTGGCTCTGAGCCTTAATTTTATTGTTAACGTAGCGGAACTTATCTTTTTCTTCATGGGGTAATTGGGAAGGTGGGAGGAGGATGGTGGGGAACCAATGTATGTCATCATCATTATCATCATCATCATCATCTTGAGCGGTCTCAATAACACCTCCATTCATCTTAGCCCTGAGATTTTAGAAGCCTCTCTTTACTCGTCCTTCCAAACGGTGCTGCATTGGAGGTTCTTTCAGGGTCAGGGGAATGAGACCCATTGTTGTTACTGGTTTTTGTTATATTGAATATGCCACAGGGAGTTTGCCAGGCTCTCCACGCGGACAGGAAACTCGGTAGCTTGCCAGGTTCTCCCAGAGGGAGAACTAGGCTATAAGATGCCGCGCAGCCACAAAGCAACCCAAATAAACAATATTAAAATATGGGAATCAGAGAGATAATCCAGTGAGTATGGAGTTGCCTTACATGCAACCAACCTGAATTAGATCCTGGCACGTTGTATGGTTCTCTTGAGTCCTGCAGGAGTAATTCTTGAGTAATTTTCTGGGTCAGGCATAAGCCAAGAGCATCACCAAATGTGGCCCAAAAAATAAAGACTGTTGAAAATGGAAGGCATCTCTTGTAAATTTCCTCTTTCTTCCAAAGCACTTTTGAGCAAATTGAAAACTCAGTAAGATGTTTTGAACCCTTTTTTCTTAGATTCCCATTCTAATTGTGTCCCTCTAGGTCCTATGTGTGGCTAATAGTGGCCTAATAGTGGCTAATGCAGAGAAAATTGAACCCAAGGAAAAGCATGTTTAAAAAACAGAAAAGTATGTCCTGCTGCAATAGGTTCCTTCTGCCTAAGCCCCCATTTTAAGGCCTTTAAGGCTCAGTAGGTAGTAGTTGTTCCTTACTATTGTCATTAAGAAGGTTCAGAGAAACGAACATTCAGGAGAGGCAGAAGGTGATTAGGATATAAGAGAAAAGGAGCAAAAACCAGGTTCAGAAACATTTTTAGAGACATGAAGTTCATTATTACGTAAACTTCTCCCTTTGTTGTTTTGGTTTTTGTTTTGGGCCACACTTGATACTTAGGGGTTACTCCTCCTGATTCTGACTTAGGATTTCCTCCTGGTGTGCTGGGAACCATGTAGCACGCTAGGGACTGAACCTAGGTCTGCTATGTGCAAGGCTAGCATTTTACCTACTGTACTATCTCTTGCCACATAAACTATTTTCTTTATAGGTTGATCGTTTAGGTCATCCTTGGCTGAGACTTTGGGGACTTCAGTAACTTGTGTTTTCCCTGAAATTTTGCTGTCTTATAAATTGCTTTTGTTTTTCAAAAAACTGAAAGGAAATTGCTGTCAAGGTTGACTATTTTGTGTTCAAAATATCTTTAGACCATCTTCAGTACATTATTAAAGATACTGTATTGAACCATATGGAAATAACAATACTCAAAACATTATTTTAAAATTTTTTTAATTGAATCATTGTGAGATCGACTCTTACAAAGCTATTCATGATTAGATTTCAGTCATACAGTATTCTAACACCTATCCCTCCACCAGTGTACATTTCCTCAGTGTACATGTCCGCAGGTTCCCTCCCATCACCACCCCAACCTGCCTCTGTTGCAGGCGTTTCTCTCTCTCCCCTTCCCCCCTCTCTCTCTGTCTCTGTCTCTCTCTGTCTTTTTGGCATTGTGGTACTCAAAACATTCTTTCCATTAAAAAAATTTTTTGTACTGTTCTTTAAAATAGTGATATTAATAGATACAATGTTTATCAAGGTGACCTTGAATATTATCTTTGAATGATTGGTCTCTGGTATACAGTGTTATGAATTAGAACTTCGTTTTTTGTGTGGGGGATGGTGGGGTGTTTGGTTTATGCTTTTTTGTTTGGGGGCCATATCCAGCTATGCACCCAGACTTACTCCTGGCTCTGTACTCAGGGATCATTCCTGGTGGGTTTGGGAGACCTTATAGGATGCTGGAGATCAAAAGGGTCAACTTCATGAGAGGCTAACACTCTGGAGAGTGCTTGGTGTCTAACCAAAGCCCTTTATATAAAAGCTACATCACTGGCCCTTCGTAGACATTCTGAGGCTCATGCTGGCCTCCTGCATGTAAAGTCTTCACTCAGTGCATCGAGTTCTGTGATAGCTTAATCTAGTTTCTTTCCCAGAATTTTAGTCCCCATCCACTGTCTTCCTTCCGCCCCTGAAAATCAGCTTCTTTAACTTCTCGTAATGGTACTTTTTCTCATATGAGAAAATCCACTGGAGAGCATGGTGTTCCTTTATGGTTCCCATCCTTGTGGCAAATCTGGCCATCAGGAGTGGTTCTTGTTTTCGTGATATATATTTAAGTGTGACGTCTTTTATAACAAGTAGCATACTGATGGTGACTCCGTTTCTGTATGATTCTGAAGTGTGGCAGAACTAAACATTTTTTCTGTATGGACTTTGGTTTTTTGATGGCTATTATTCCTGTGGAATAAAGACCAATTCCTTTATTCACTGACGTGTGTGTGTGTGTGTGTGTGTGTGTGTGTGTGTGTGTGTGTGTGTGTGTACGAGCACGCCTGGAATCTACTTAGAATCAGTTTCTTGCCACATATTTTAGATAACCTGTTTCTTACCACATATCTCTTGATTAGAAATGAAGTACTATTTTAGAGAGTTTACCAAATTATATTTTATTAATCTTTTTTTCCCTTTCCCTGTTTTTTTTGTTTTCAGTTACAGCAACCTCAACAGACCCTTTTAACACAGGTTAGTTTGGTATTTCCTTTTTTTGGGGTAAAATAAAACTTTATTCCTTTTTTTTTTAAGAACTTAGAGAAGAATGTTGTTATAGCAGTGTTTTAGTAATAATACTGTAATATTGTGTTTTAGTAATAATAGCTGAAAAATGGTTTCTTTTTAATGATTGTTTAAATTCTAGATTCAGTTGTGATATGGTTTGAATACATGTTTCACTTTGTTTTTATTTATTTCTTTGGTTCTTGGACCATGCCCAGCAATACCTGAGGACTACTCTGAGCTTTGTGCTATGGGGGGTCATACAAGCAGGGCTGGGGGTGGGGGGTGGGAAAGTGCAGATGCCAAGGATGGAGCCAGCGTCAGCCACATGCAGGCCAGAGCTTTGGCCTTTGTCATTGAACCATCGGCAAGGTGGTCCCAGGGAATCAGCCAGGGTTGGCAGAAGCTACCACATGTAAGCAGGTGCCTTACCTCCCAACTATCTCTCTGACCCCGTGGCCATTTCTGCTTAGTGCTGCTGGGATTGGGATGTGACTTGTTGGTAAAGCCCTAAGATTGTATGCTTCAGACCTGGCTTTGATCCTAATACTATAAACAACAGCAATTTCTTCTGTTACTTTCTTTGTAACAGAAGAATTCTTTTTGTTGTCGCACCAAGAGATGCACAGAACTTATTCCTGGCTCTGCTCAGGAGTATCTTGTGGTGGGCTCAGGGGACTCTGCGGGACTTGGGATTGACTTCAAGTTGGTCTCGTCCAAGGCAAGGCCCTACATCGCTGCTGAGTGTAACTAGTACTTTTATGGAGGTGGGGAACCCAGACACCCAGTGGGGCCTGGGGGCTGCTGCCAACTCAGTGCTTGGGTGACTCCTGGTGGTCCTCAGGGACCATGCAGAGTGAACCTCCAGCATGGGCCTCCAGCATGCGAAGTGTGATTTAGCTAAGCAGGACTTGGGCCACTCCTGATCAGACCAGACAGTCCTGACTAGGATTTGAAACCGTGGTGCTTCTTCAGCTTTGTTGTATAAAGGATTTCTTGGGCCACCAGCAGTCCTGGAGGTTTGGAGAGCTTCCTGGGCAATACTGAGCCATTTAGCTCTCTGATAGACCCCTGTGCTCTACTGGGTATGGTCTGGTAGAGCCTAATGTGTGCTCTGTTTGGCCAGGTACCGCTGGAAGATGCATTGCTTAGGAGGCCAGACGTTTTTTAAATAAAGGGCAGAGAGATAGTATAGGAATTTGGGTGCCTACCTTGCATGCTGATGATCCCGGAATTTGGTTCGCTGGGAATGACTCCAGGCACACAGCTTGGAATAGCCCCTAAGCAACACTAGGTGTGGCTCAGAATTGTCTTTCCTCACCTACTCCAAGTTACCGGATCAATGGAAAACTGTAAAATTTTATTTTATACAGTATTTCCTAATTCCTCATCAGGTTTAGAATCTTAGAATATTAAACATTTTTCATTAGAAATGTGCTCACTCTGGGCTGTAGAGATAGTACAGCGGGGAGGATGCTTGCCTTGCAATGCTGCTGACCTGGATTTGATCCTTGGCATCCTGTATGGTTGCCTGAGCACCTCCAGGAATAATTCCTGGGTGCAGAACCAGGTGCAGAACTGAGCTTTGCTGGTGTGCCCCCCAAAAAATAGGAAAAAATGTGCCTACTTTTACAGTGTAGGAGTTGCATATGTAAGACCTGGGTTTGATTCACTGTAACACCAAAAAAAAACTTTTTTTTTTTTTCATGATAGGGGCTAGAGGAATAGCACTTAGCTTAAAGTGCTTCTCTTGGGGGCTGGGAGCGATAGCACAGCGTGTAGGGTGTTTGCCTTGCACATGGCGGACCCGGGTTCAAATCCCAGCATCCCATATGGTCCCCTGAGCACCGCCAGGGGTAATTCCTGAGTGTAGAACCAGGAGTAGCCCTTGTGCATTGCCGGGTGTGACCCAAAAAAAGCAAAAAAATAAATAAAGTGCTTCTCTTGTATGTAGCTGACCCTGATTCAGTTCCACTAGCACATGTGGTCTTCTGAGCACTGCCAGAAGTGTCCCGGAGCACCACTGGGAGTGTCCCCAAAAGTGTTTCACGTGAGAAAATAATTTTGTGTTGATGATTTAAGAAATGCCTTGCTTTGATCCCTGGCATGCCATATGGTTCCCTGAGCATCAACAGGTGTGGTCCAGAAGCCAAGAGATAAAAGATACACCGAGTTTATTTACTTTTAAAACTTTTAAAAATTAATTGTAGAACTTCGAGAGTTGGTTTATTTGATAGGTATAAAACAAAGTTCGTGGGGCCAGAGAGATATAACATTAAGTAGGGCATTTGCTTTTCATGCATCTGACTTGGTTCGATCTCTGGTACCACATTTGGTACCTGATTCCCCACCAGTAGTGATTCGTGAGCTCAGAGCCAGTAATAAACCCTGAATACTCCTGGGTGTTGACCAAAAGACAAGAACAACAAAAACACAACAAAACAGAATCTATGGTTTGACTTTAAAGGATTAGGTGATAGTTTTATTATTATATTTAATTTTGCTTCATTTTGTTTCGGGGCCACACCTGACAGTGCTCAGGGTTCACTTCTGACGGGCCTGGGGGATCATATGGAATGTCAGGGAGCAAACCCAAGTTGGCTGCATGGAAAGCAGGACTAGCTGCTATGTCATCTCTCTAGCCCCTATTTAAACTTTTAATTTATTTACTATTTATTTATTATTTATTTAAAGTTTATGGACTGAGTTCCTGAGTGCAATGCCAGTAGTTATCTGTGAGCATCGCCAGATGTGGCTAAAATTTTTTTTCTTTTGTAATTGCTTTTTTTAAAGTAATATTTATACACATTAATTTCATAAAAATACATTCAGTTGGGGTTGGCATTTTGCTCAAATGGAAGAGAATCATGGCTTATACTTGTGAAAGACCTTTTGTTCTGTCTGAAGAACTGTTAGACTAGGGCCGGGGCAGTAGTACAGCAGGTAGGGTCTTTGCCTTGCAGGCTGCAACTCCAGGTGTTACCCAAATTCCCTTCACCACAAAAAAGGAAAAAGAAAAACCAGCTGATTAAATCATGATAGTCCTGTTTTGTTGTTTGTTTTGTTTTGTTGTTTGCCACACCCAGCAATGCTCAGGGATTAACCTGACTTTGCACTTAGAATTTACTCCTGACATTCCTTGGGAGGTTGTTTGGGATACTGGGGATTGGACCTCTTGCAAGGCCTTACCTGCTATACTCTCTGGCACCTCAAATAAACCTTTATGAAAGGATACTGGTGGGTTGGTTTTTTTTTATAACTAATATGTGCGAAAGCCCATAATGCCAAACTTTAATTAGGCATGTATCTCCCACTCACACAGAAATGAGAACAACAGTGAGTCTATTTAAATTTTTTTTTAATGTAAACTCTCCTAACTGTTCTTTTTTTTCCCCCCCAATCCTTAGTACCAACTCAGGATGTTAAATATAGTTCCTCCATGTGCCAAGGGACCTTACATCCTAATCCCTTCTTCTAGTGACTTTTCAGATAATCAATACAAAATTAGTAATACACCATAGGGTGTATTACTAATTCACCCCCAGAACACTGACAGCTTTTCCCCATTTCTCCAGTCTTTCCTCAAGCAGCCATAACCAGTTCTGACTGTGGGTTTTGGGTTTTAGATTGCACGTGTGAGAGTATGTAGGATTTGTCTTTGTCTTTGACTTATTTCACTCATGTAGGATTTTTCTGACTTGATTTTGATAAATGTATTATTATGTGACAAGATTAAAATACTCAGTTTTTTAAAACTCATGTTCTGTTGTATCTTTAAACATCCAAGGGAACCTAATAGTTGAATAATAAGTTTTTAAACTTGAATTTTTATTTTGAGTTGTACAGATGTATTTTTTCTAAATTCAAATAATTTTTTAGACATTTTAGTGTAATTAGTTTCTTATTCTATTTCACGTCATTAATTTTGCATTGATTTTGTTTTGCAGCCAGCTGTTGCACTGCCTACAAGCCTTAGTCTATCTACTCCCCAGCCTGCAGCACAGATAACTGTATCATATCCAACACCAAGGTCCAGTCAGCAACAAACACAACCTCAAAAACAGCGGGTTTTTACAGGGGTGGTTACAAAGCTACACGATACATTTGGATTTGTGGATGAGGATGTATTCTTCCAGCTTAGGTAAGCTTCATTACATTTCAGCCGATGCCTTCCTGTTCTGTAGTATTAAATATATTGATAATGCCCCTGCTAGTCAGTATATAGAATTTTGGATTAGTTTTAAGTTTAACACACACCAGTACTCGAGGCTAAATCCTGGCTCTGAGTTCAGAGACCACCTAGGGTGCTGGTCAGTCATCTAACCAGGGCCAGCTGCCCACTGTACTGTTGCTCCAGCCCTTTGTACCTCTTGATTTGATGGGAACATGACAGAATTGTTTATTATTGAACAAACCTGTTATAGTAAATATTTAATGAATGGTTTGGTATTTCTGCCTATATTCCTGGTCAGACTTACAGTGCTACTTTAGGGTGGGGTGCCTGACATTTCTTGGGGCTACTCTCACGAAGCTTTGTTGCTGGAGATCGAACCTAGACTGAGAATTTGAAACGATGAGATCTTTTAAAATTTAATGTTTTTTTTTTCTTTTTGGGTCACACCTGGCGATGCACAGGGGTTACTCCTGGCTCTGCACTCAGGAAATACCCCTGGCCGTGCTCAGGGGACCATATGGGATGCTGGGATTTGAACCCGGGTCGGCCGCTTGGAAGGCAAGCGCCCTACCCGCTGTGCTGTCTCTCCAGCCCCCTTAACGTTTGTTTTAATGTAGCTTGTAATATAAATTAAAACTTCTATTTTAAAATTAATTTATAGGAGTAATTGATAGGGTATTTTATTAGCTTTGGTATTTGCAGGAAATAGTTCCTTTAGATAGTTCAGGTTTTTTTTTTTTTTTCTTTTCTTTTTGGGTCACACCCAGCAATGCTCAGGGGTTATTCCTGGCTTTGCACTCAGGAATTATTCCTGGCGGTGCTTGGGGGACCATATGGGATGCCGGGGATCGAACCCAGGTCAGCCGCGTGCAAGGCAAACGCCCTACCTGCTGTGCTATCGCTCCGGCCCCAGTTCAGGTATTATTTCTGATAAATTTAACTGGAAGTTCCTTTTTTCCCTCCTGTATTGGGTCATACCCAGCAGTGCTTGGTTGCTGCTCCTGACTCATGCTTGAGGACTGCTCCTCAAAATGTCGGGGAAACCCTGAAGTTCTGTAACTAGAACCCAGGGCTGTAGCGTGCACATATGCACTTCAGACTGTACTGTTTTTTTCGTTATTCTTCTGTGCATCCCTATTTTGCATTTTATGTTCCCTAAGGGATCCTAAAAAAATACTCTGGTATTATGAGACTTGCATATTTCTTTAGAGGGAGGGATTGCAGTACTCCGAGAACACAGGATAGTAAATTCTTTTTTTCCACCTTAAACCCCGTGTTATAGAGAGATTGAATTCAGTCAGTCTCTGGCATCACATGGTCCCCTAAGCATCTCCAGAAATTTTCACTGAGTACGGAACCAGAAATAATCCCTGAGCGCTGTCAGATTTTGCCACAAGATTAATAAGATGATTCCTGAAGAAATGTATCACCTTTTAAAAGGGGTTTCTTACGCTTTTATTTCAGATACTATTTCCTTTGGCTATTACATTAAAATTACTTTGAATATTAGATTTTTAAAAGACATTACATAAATCACTGTATCACTGTCATCCCGTTGTTCATTGATTTATTTGAGCGGGCACCAGTAATGTCTCCACTCATCCCTATCGTGTGCTATTGTAGCCTGATGGCATATTGGGGGCTTTTTCGGGGTTGGGGGAATGAGGACCGTCATTGTTACTGTTTTTTGTTAGCATATCGAGTACGCCACGGGTAGCTTGCCAGGCTCTGCCGTGTGGGTGGGATACTCTTGGTAGCTTGCTGGGCTCTCCAAGAAGGACAAAGACTTTGGGGCAGCCTCTTAATCACCTTTACAGGTGTTTCTGGTCTACCAAATGTAAGCTTTTGGTCGACTGGCATAAATACATAATTTCTTTTTTTTTTTTAATTCTTTTATAGAATCACCATGTGGAAAGTTACAATGCTTTCAGGTTTAAATCTCAATTATACAATGCTCGAACACCCATCCCTTCACCAGTGCACATATTCCACCATCAATAATCACAGTATTCATCCCCCCTCCCCCACCTCCCCAGCCCCCCACCCCCCATGTGTAACTGGTAAATTTCACTTTACTTTCACTTTACTTTGATTACATTCAATATTTCAAAAAAAAATTCACTATTGATTTGGAGTTTCTCCCCCCTAAAGTCGACCTGCTGAAAAGAAAGCATTTGATAATTTGTTTTCCATTGCTGAGAATGAAGAGATATGAGGTCGAGAGGCCGCACTAGCAGCCACACGGGTTTGGATTTCTGTATTTTAATAACTAAGTCTAGAGAAATATCTGCCAGAAATCGCAACATTAATACGTAACTTTTAAGAGGAAATTTTTCTTTCTGTTCATGTGTATCTTTTACAGTGCTGTAAAAGGGAAAACCCCTCAAGTGGGTGACAGAGTATTGGTTGAAGCTACGTATAATCCCAACATGCCTTTTAAATGGAATGCACAAAGAATTCAAACACTACCAAATCAGGTATTTCCATATTGAGTTGAGGTTTTGGTAAATGGTTATAATGACAAGTCTTTCCATTGATAAAACTTAAAAAAAATTTTTTTTAAATTTTCTTTTTGTTAAGAATCAATCTCAAACCCAGCCGTTACTGAAGACTCCTCCTGCTGTACTTCAGCCAATCGCACCACAGACGACATTTGGTGTTCAGGCTCAGCCTCAGCCCCAGTCACTGCTGCAGGCACAGATTTCAGCAGCTTCGATCACACCATTATTGCAGACTCAGCCACAACCTTTATTACAGCAGCCACAGCAGAAAGGTACTACATGCCAGGGTTCTTTGCTTTTGAAGTTCAACCTGATTTTTGCTATTGTTGTTGTCGATTTTATTTTTGGAGTGTGGAGGAGTCCTCTCCTGCAGTGCTGGGAGTCACCAGGGCCACTGTTCCTCAGCGTGTGCAGGAGGCCGTGCCAGCATCTGATACTTGGCCAGTCTTCCTTGAGTTATCACTCTGGCCAACCATTTAGAGAACTTGAAAGTTGAGATCTTTTTCATAGATGATGATTTTGTTTTTGTGTTGGGGTTCGTGCCCAAGTTAAGCTCAGGGCTTACTTTTGGCTCTGCTCAGGGATCATTCCTTGGTGGGGCTCTGGGGACCTCATGCGATGCCAGGGATCCAACGCAGGGTGGCCATGTGAACAGCAGTGCATTCCCCCCGTACTCTCTGACCCTCAATGACTTACTTAGAGATATTTGGTGTTACTTTAATATTTTTCTAGTAATAAAATAAGTTCAGTAAATAGGAAATTGAAGAATATGTTGGGGATGGAGAGAAAGTACACAAAGTTCATGGAACATTGAACATTGTTTTAAAGGTTTTTATATTATTCCATGTGGCTCTCATTTCTTTGATTTTTGTATAATGCACTATTATATCAGTATTCTGTAATGTATTTTTTGGTTAATATTTAAAATGTTTCTAATTACTGGTTTCTGAAAAATGTTAATGTGTATCTGTGTTGAAGGCAGCTATGTTTGGACATCTGTAGGATAGGTATACGTTTGGGTGGATTCTAGGTTTGACTGAGGCTTGTATGTGTTCTAAACTTCCAGATAGGGGGCAGAATGATAGTATAGCAGGTTTGGCTATACTATCTATAGCAGGTTTGGCTGGCGTGTGGCTGACATCGCCAACACCCTGTGTAATTTCTCAGACACCATCAGGAGTGGTCCCTGAGCTTAGTCAGAAGTAAGCCACCAGCATTGGCATGGTTTATTTGCCTATACACAAAACCAAAGCTTGCTAGGTAATAGCTGTCTGTTTCCAAGCTAACTGGATTTGTGGACTTTACAGTCTGATATCTCTTGTTTGTTTTTGGGCCACACCCAGTGATATTCAGGATTCAGTGTTTTGGAGACCATATGGGATACCAGAGATTAAACCTGGGTGGGCTGCATACAAAACAAGCACCTTACCCACTGTGTATCTCCAGTCCAGAATTGTGTGTGTATGTGAGGAGAGAGGGAGGGGGGGAGGGGGAGAGAGGGAGAGGGAGAGGAAGAGGGAAAAAGAGAAAGAGATATCAAATTTAGGATGTTACACATGTAATAAGCTCCACAACTACATTTCCCAGCCCTCCATCATCAGTTTTTCTTTTCCTTTCTTTCCTTTTCTTTTTGGACTGGTGGGGCAGCCATGCCTTTGGACTGTATCTGGCTGGTCAGGGCTCACTCTTACTCAGGGGCCATTCTTGGTGCTGGGGATTGAACCTGTCTCCCCAAATTTTAACTTTTTTTTTTTATTTTGTTCCTTTCGGGAGGCAAGGTGTTTACGCAGTTGTGCTCAGGGCTTACTCCTGGCTTTGTGATGAGGGATCACTCCTGTCAAGCCTTGGGGGACCATATGTAGTGTCAGGCATCAAACTCAGGTCAGCCATGTGCCAGGCAAGCACCCTACCCTGTGCACCATTGCTCTGCCCTGTTTTGTGTTGTACATTTTGGCCATACCAAGCTCCATCCAGTTGCTCAGAGCAGTGCTCAGGAAACCAGGGAGTACTGGGGATAGAACCTAAGGAAAAAAACATAGTATTTTACATTCAGTGTTCCCAGTTATTGGCACAAAGCGTGCCCTTCAGCCCCTTCAGTTATCTTCAATCCTCTCCTCCAATTTATTTATTTATTTATTTATTTATGCCGTGTCCAGCTGTGCTCAAGGCTTACTCTGACTCCTGTTGAGTCACTCTTGGCAGGCTCGGGAACCATATGAAGTTCCCAGGATTAAGCCTGGGTCAGCTTCACACAAAGCAAGCGCCCTACCCACTATACCATCTCTCTAGCCACAAACCCCAACTTTTTGTGTGTGTGTTTTGAGCCACATCCAGTGAAGCTCTGGGTTATTCCTGGTTCTCCTCTCAGAAATTACTCCTGGCAGTGCTCCAGAGGTCAAACCTGGTTGGTTGTGTGCAAGGCCAGCATCCTACCTGCTGTGGAATGGGCCTATCTCTATGGCCCAGTCCATCAACTTTTTATCATAAAAAATTTCCAGTATATAAAAAACATAAAAGAACAGCGTAATGATAATTTTGAACATTTTACTTTGTTTTGTCAGCATATTTGTTTGCAAATATACTTACACATTTTGCTTAATTACCAAATCCTGAACACTTCACCTATACTTTAAAAATGCTCTTTAAGGGGCCGGAGCGATAGCACAGCGGGTAGGGCGTTCGCCTTACACGAGGCCGACCCGAGTTTGATCCCCGGCATCCCATATGGTCCCCCAAGCACAGCCAGGAGTAATTCCTGAGTGCAGAGCCAGGAGTAACCCCTGAGCATTGCTGGGTGTGACCCAAAAAAAAAAAAAACACTTGCATTTATTCTCTTAGATTCAGTATCCCAATTTTTTTTTTTAATAAAAATTTTATTTTATTAAATCACCATGTGGAAGATTACAATGCTTTCAGGCTTAGGTCTCAGTTATACAATGCTGAAACAACCATCTCTTCACCAGCACCCATATAGCACCACCAAAAAAAAAAAAAACCACACACACACCTCCCATCCTGCCTCCCCACCCCTGCCTTGTAACTGATAAGTTTCATTTTACTTTCTGTTTACTTTGGTTAAATTCAGTATTTCAACACAAACCTCACTATTGTTAGGAGTACCCCACTAGATTCAGACCTACTGTGAAGACAAATGAGGTCGCGCGGCCGCTAGTGCGGTTTTGAATTTCCGTACTTTAACAACTAAGTCCAGGGAGATTTCTTCCAGATATTGGATCATTGCAGGCTTGAAAATCCAATCTGTGGTCGTCATAATATGGTGGACACTGCGCCCTTCATCCCCGGAGAGAAAGAGGCGAGAGAGAGAGAGGAATACCTTTCCCCTCCTGGGCGGGCATGGGGCCGAGGCTTAGTTCTCAGGCTGGAGACATTCTGCGAGGAGTTGCCCATGCCAAAAGAGGTTTTGCTGGGTCTGGATTCACGCTCATGCAGCTGCGGAGAGCAGTATCCCAAATTTGCACGTGACCTTGTAAAGTTTTTATAAAGAGTATTTTTTTTTGGAATGTTAATCTCAAGATTTGATATGATTTCATTCGTTATTATCATATTCTTCTTTCTCAATATTTATTATCTGGAAGGTAAATCTAAAGGATTTTGGCAAGAACATGTTTTATATCTCACAGTGTATTGTATTAGAAGGCACTGTTGTCAGTCACTGTCATTCCCCTGTTAGGCTGAAGTTGATTATTTGGTCAAAGTGTCATACATAGATCTAAACATAATTTCTCTGGGCAGGTCATCTCTGGATTGTACACTTTGTATCCTGTGACTATGATATATAACAATCCATAGTTTAATGGAATTTGGAAACTATCTCTTGACTTTGACCCATAATCTGACTTTGTGTGGTTCTGAGCTAACAAAAATGGTTTTTAGAGATGGAAATGTGACTTGAGTGGTAGAGTACCTGCTATGTGTGAGTGAGGGGCAGGGTTCAGTCTCAATACCAAATGTGCCACCAGCTCATGCCCCCACAGCCTTCTAGTGCAGCTTGTGTATCACTGCAAGAACAATGAAGTCTTAAGTATTTTTTGATCACTATTGTGTATGGCCCTGCCAGGGTAACTCTGACTGGTATTTTTGGAGTCACACCCAGCAATTCAGGGACTACTTCCTTGAGCCATATTCTCTCTGGTTTTGTATTTCTAAAAGATTGCAAAAAATATGTACAAATGGTCTTAACTTTTCCTCAGCCAGAAAAGGCAGGAAGCCTAAATAAAAGCCAAATTTCTTCTCTCTCTCTCTCTCTTTTTTTTCTTTTTGCTTTTTGGGTCACTCCTGGCTCTGCACTCAGGAATTATTCCTGGCGGTGCTCAGGGGACCATATGGGATGCTGGGAATTGAACCCAGGTCGGCTCATGCAAGGCAAATGCCCTACCCACTGTGCTATCACTCCAGCCCCTAAAAGCCAAATTTCTATCCATAAAATGAATCAAGTAATGCTTTTACTTAAAATGTTTTTTCTCTTTTAAAGCTGGTTTATTGCAGCCTCCTGTTCGTATAGTTTCACAGCCGCAACCAGCTCGAAGATTAGATCCACCATCCAGATTTTCAGGAAGAAATGACAGAGGCGATCAAGTGCCTAACAGAAAAGATGATCGAAGGTATGTTTGCAAAAGTATAGTGTTGCAGGGACAGTGTTCTAGGCGGGAGTGGGGGATCTATTTTTAGGCCACTGCTTGAAAACACTGCAGTGTGTGGCCCTGTGTGGGCAGTGTCCAGCCAGCACGTTGGTGCTCAGGTACCACTAGAGCCACACCCCGCCGAGGAAGGAGCTCTGGAGGGTCAAGTGGTGCCAGTGATGAAACTTGGAACTTTCGAGCACTCTAACATTTGGATTATTTCCCTGGCCCTGAACACAGTTTTGGATGGCTGGGAGTCACACCTGTGGGTGTTTGGGGATTACTCTTGTGGTAATACTTTGAGATGCTGTGGTGATCAAGGATCTCGGACTCTCACACAGAATCCTTTTTGGCCTTAACAAGTATTTCAAATGTTATTTTTTGAAAATCATTGCTGAATCTTGCCTGATTTTTTTTTTTTTTCTTTTTGGGTCACACCCGGAGATGCACAGGGGTTACTCCTGGCTCTGCACTCAGGAATCACTCTTGGCAGTGCTCGGGGGACCATATGGGATGCTGGGATTCAAACCTGGGTCAGCCGTGTGCAAGGCAAACAAACGCCCTACCCACCGTGCTATCACTCCACCCCCTTGCCTTATTTTTAAATTCAAGAACCTTGAGATGAAATGTAGATACTAAAGATTACAAGTAAATTACTTTGGGATTGGATACCTTGGTAGTAAGGGATTAATAGTATGGTAAAGGAATTAGACTTTCATTGTTGAATTAAATGTTACATTCACAATGACGTGCACTTGAAACGGACACAAATGTTGTAATGCA
Organism: Sorex araneus; assembly: GCF_027595985.1. Lineage (NCBI taxonomy): Eukaryota > Metazoa > Chordata > Mammalia > Eulipotyphla > Soricidae > Sorex > Sorex araneus. The sequence goes on from NC_073306.1 coordinate 108,964,865, forward strand.
CTACTACAATTATGTGGGTTTTTTTTTTTAAATAAATTGTGTTTTTTAAAGATTTTCTATAATTCCAGAAATGTTAGTAATTTCAGAAAATTCCTTTTTAAGTCGTGAAAGGGAGAGAGAAAGACGTAGATCTAGAGAAAGATCTCCTCAGAGAAAACGCTCCCGGGAGAGATCTCCTCGAAGAGAAAGAGAACGATCACCTCGCAGAGTTCGTCGTGTTGTTCCTCGTTACACAGTTCAGTTTTCAAAGTTTTCTTTAGATTGGTAAGCTCTTCTTAAGTTGTCCTCTTCGTACAGAATTACTAATTTTGTGTTTTTGTGTAATTTGATAGAACGTGTTTCAGAGGCTTTTGTTTGTTTGGGTGATCAGCTTTTATTTCTTGACAGTTTGTTAAACTTGCTTTATTTAAAAATAGAAATTCAGTTTGAAATACCAGTATACATTTTTGCTGTGGTGCATTGTTTTCATATATTCATTAATATTATCAGCTATTGATTGAGAAAGGCTACTGTCTTTAAAGATGTTTCTTAAAGTTAGGATCCAGATTTTTTAAGTACATGATATTTATTTTTATAAAGTAAATAATAAAAGATTTTTAGGTTGTGACAATGTGATATACTAAAAACAGGTCTATAAATAAAGTACTTAATCCAGTTTGTTACGGTTATAGATATACGCACTAATTAATTAAAGATAGTAGAAGTATTGGAAATTTTTAAATTTTTTTTATTGTGGGTTGGGAGGTCGATGGAGCACCAGATCTGGTCCTGGAGATCAAAAGTGCGGGCTTCAAAACATGGGCAGTATACCTTTGAACTTGCATCCCAGCCCCTTAAAGTTACCTGGTTCCCTGTTAGGTGGTATTCTGGGAAAAGTAACACCTAATTTATATGGACTATACATTGAGAAACTGCTGGGGGTGTAACTAAGTTTGAGAGTATTTGCCTTGTGATAAACTGAGGGCCGGAGGGATAGTACAGCAGGTAGGGCTACCTTCCATGCATCTGATTCAGTTTGATTCCCTGTACCACACGGTCCCTTAAGCCTGCCAGGAGTAATAAGCCCTGAGGACAACCAGTTGTAGCTAAAAAATTTTTTTTTTTTTTTTGCTTTTTGAGTCACACCCGGCGATGCACAGGGGTTACTCCTGGTTCTACACTCAGGAATTACTCCTGGCGGTGCTCAGGGGACCATATGGGATGCTGGGATTCGAACCCGGGTCGGCCGCGTGCAAGGCAAACACCCTACCCGCTGTGCTATCTCTCCAGCCCAAGTAGCTAAAAATTTTTTTAAAAGTCACTTTACAAGTGGATCTTCAGTTTTTTTGTTTTTACTTCCTAGCACTCAGGGCTCTGAGAACATTAAAAGAACTTAATACAAAAGGAAGTGATTAAAATGTCTAACTCAGTATAGGAAGTCAGGCCTGACACACACATTTCCCCAAGTATTTGATAGGGATTGCTTCTGAGCACAGAGACTGCTGAATGTGGCCCAAACCCACTCCCTTAAAAGTTACCTCTATTTGGATCTCATTTATAATCATGGAAATCAGGGATGCTGGAGAGATAGTGCAGGGCCTATAGCACTTGGATCATGTGGCCAACCCCAGTTTAATCCTATTACCACCAGGATTAGTTTTTGAATTCCAGATTTTTTTTTTAATCGTCGTTTTTTATGTGAAATTCAATTTTCTTTTTACTTTTTGGGTCACACCCGACAATCCTCAGGGGTCACTTCAGGCTCTGCACTCAGGAATCACTGCTGGCGGTGCTCGGGGGACCATATGGGATAATGGGAATCGAACCCAGGTCAGCAGCATGCAAGGCAAACGTCCTACCCGCTGTGCTATCACTCCAGCCCCCAGGATTAGTTTTTGAGCACTTCTGGATGTGATCCCCAAACTGTCCCTCAAAATAAAAAAATATTACGGAAATCAAGATTTTTATATTATAGTCTGTTATTCTTACAGATTGCCAGGAAGTGATTATTTATTTTAATTTTGTTACAGATTTTACAGGTTAGCTATAGCAGAATATTCTGGTTATGGAAGCTGAAAATTTATATACACTTTCTGTTTGTAATACTCCTTAAGAATACACAAATAAGGGGGCTGGAGTGATAACACAGCGGGTAGGGCATTTGCCTTGCATGCAACCAACCCGGGTTCGATTCCCAGCATCCCATATGGTCCCCTGAGCACTGCCAGGAGTAATTCCTGAATGCAAAGCCAGGAGTAACCCCTGTGCTTTGCCAGGTATGACCCCCCCCCAAAAAAAAAAAAGAATACACAAATACCTAATTTTCACCGTTTCAAAGAATTTTATTCATGTTAAATATGTCAGCAACCCTAACAAATTTATCTCTCTTAAGTCTTATTTTTTAGACTCCTAATAGTAAGGTGTTCCGGGTATGGGTGATTGTACAACAGATTGGGTGTTCACCTTGCATGAGGCCAACCCATTTGGATCTCTGGCATTTCATGTGGTGCCCTGAGCACTGCCAGTTGTAACTCAAAAAACCAAAATAAGGCATCTTGTAAAAATCTAAGGCTCTCTGAGGGGCGAGTGCACTCGCGGGCTCTCCGGGCGGCTCTGTCTCACCACCCCCGTTCGGTGCTCTGGAACCGCAGTGTGTGGACTGGACCGGGACGGCCGGTGGTCAAGAACAGGCGAAGGAAGAACGAGGACCAAACTGGTTGCCGATTAGTTACCGTTTATTCAATCTTCAAACTTTCTCATCTCCCGCACTCCCAGCTCCGGCCTCTCTCTGGATCTACTGCTCAACTGCTGCTTCTCTCTGGCTTCTCTCCCTCCTCCTACTTGTCTCTCCCACCTTGCCCTCTAGGCTACACCCAGCCAGGTAGCCAAATCAACATAAGAAAGCCCTTCCTGAGGGCAGGGCACTCCAAAGCCCTTCCTCACTCTTAAGGTTTTTTTCTTTTCCTTAGTCCAGGAATTCATTAACATCTTTTTTTTTTTTTTTTTTTTTTGCGCTTTTTGGGTCACACCTGGCAATGCACAGGGGTTACTCCTGGCTCTGCGCTCAGGAATTACCTCTGGCCGTGCTCAGGGGACCATATGGGATGCTGGGATTTGAACCCGGGTCGGCCGCGTGCAAGGCAAATGCCCTACCCGCTGTGCTATCTCTCCAGCCCCATCATTAACATCTTAATACTAGTTATTTTTGTATGGACATAGCTAGAGATACATTGAGGCTTGCAAGGCAGCTCTCCTGGCAACATCTTGCCACAGGCTCAGACCACAGCACTCAGGCCAGATTAATCATTCCTCACACTAGCAGGGTCCAAATCTAGTATCACTGTTTGGATCATGACAGCATTTGTCCATGATCAAGCTCTTAACTTATAGTTAAGCATTAGGCACTTTGGCCAGGCCCATCTCGATGCCAGGGTAGCACACAACTCACCGCTTGCCCTGGGTCCTTCTGGTCCCACGTCGTTGGGACCCTTCTTTGGGGATGCTAGGAAGTAAGGGCAGCTGAGGCTTAGGTCCAGAGAACAGATGCCCTGGAGGAAAATATCATGTAGAGTCAAATGACTCCCAGGTTACAAAAGCATAACATTTGTTAAGTCTTTCTGTGTCCATACAAAAAGGACTTGCTCTGAATAAACTATGCAAAGGACTCAAGGAGAAGAGAAAAACATTATTTACAAGTCAACAGAACACTAAGAAAGAAGCTACAAATAAACAAAGAGGAATAGGAGCACTGTAACGGGAGTAACCCAATAAACCTAAACTACTGAGGCTATGTTATCCTACAGCATCTCATTTCATTTAACAAATCTATTTAGTTCACATTTTATACCTTTGTTTCTAGTTTTCCTTAAAAGAAACTAGGCACTGAATAAATTATGTAGCTGTTAATATTATGTAGCTCTTGCCTGAAGCTGACCTGAGTTTGATCCCCTGTACTGCATATGGTCCTCTAAGAACTGGCAGGTGTAATTCCTGAGTACAAATTTCCGAATAAGCTCTGAGCATTACCAGTTATGGCTTAAAACAACAAAAACTTTAAAAAAAGGAAAAGAAAACCCAGTATAGATTCTCTCATCACACCTTTTAATGCTTTTTGATTTTCTTTTTGTTGTTATTGTTGTTTATTTGAGGGCCACAGCCATCGATGCTTAGGAGTTTATTCCTGACTTTGTTCTCAGGAATTATTCCTGGCAGTGCTTGGGGGACCATATGAGATACCAGGGATCAAACTAGGGTCGGCCGCCTGCAAGGCAAATGCCCTAATCGCTGTGCTATTGCTCTGGCCCTTGATGTTTTCTAATTTTCATTATGCTTTCTTCAACAACTCTTCACCTTTTGCCATATTGATTTACATTTGAGTTCTTCTTTTCATTTGATTTTTGGTTTTTTAGGGAACACATTTGGTTCTTGTACTCAGGGTATCAGTTTTATTGTTGCCAAAATTTGAACCGGTCTGGTGCTGTAGCCTTAGACTAGATAGCACCTTTTATATTTATACCATCACTCTAGCCCTAGTTATCTCCCTTATAAACTCTGCTTTAGGCCTGTGTGGAAGGAACATCAGGGCCTTACACAAAGGGTCTTTCTACACCTCTTCCCCAAATTGCCTTTTCTTAGGACAAAGAAAATTATTCTTTTAAAGGACTAATTTAGGAGCTGGAGTGATAGCATAGCGGGTAGGGCGTTTGCCTTGCACGCAGCCAACCCGGGTTCAATTCCCAGCATCCCATATGGTCCCCTGAGCACCGCCAGGGGTAATTCCTGAGTGCAGAGCCAGGAGTGACCCCTGTGCATCGCTGGGTGTGACCCAGAAAAGCAAAAAAAAAAAAAAGAAAAAAAATAAGGGACTAATTTAAAAGGCAAGATACTTAGTCTTTCTTAGTTGTGGATGTTATATATTAACTTAAAGAGATATGAATATGTTGATTATAAAACATCCTAATTTTACTCTCATATTTTATATTAATTTTGAATGTCAGCATGCTTGATCTAGAATAAAAGTTGTTAGTATATAAATATTATTTATGCTAATTTGCTTCTCTTCAATTCTTTGTATCCATGTTCTCCAAACCATAATTTTCTAAAAAATGAACGGTTTCAACTGAGATAGAACTGCTTTTGTTCCTGTCTTCTCTGGATCTGGGTTTGAAGTTATTTCAAAGGGTCTTCTTTAATGAATTTTAAGGTATATACATAAAGTTAAGAAATGAAGGTAGTACGTAGGTAGCAGAAACTGTTGCTCAGTTTTTGTGTCTATATTTTGACTTGCTTTTAACCATATCATGTTAATTAATGTTAGAATTGAGTGAAGGCATACTTTTTGGTATTTACTGCAGCTTATTCACTACTTATGTCTGTTTTTTTCAGTCCTAGTTGTGACATGATGGAACTAAGGCGCCGTTATCAGAATTTATATATACCTAGTGACTTTTTTGATGCTCAGTTTACATGGGTGGATGCTTTTCCTTTGTCAAGACCATTTCAGCTGGGAAATTACTGCAATTTCTATGTAATGCACAGAGAAGTAGAGTCTTTAGAAAAAAATCTGGCCGTTCTTGATCCACCAGATGCTGACCATTTATACAGTGCAAAGGTTTGTATTCCAGTTTCTGTATTCCAGTTTATGTGACTACAGTTTCTAGGCTCTTGGAGATGTACCATACCTAGAGATGCTAGGGATCAAATCAAGGAATTAACATATACAAAGCAAGTACTTCCAGTCTTTTGAACTCTTTCCCTAGTCCCTACTTTTTGGAAAGTGGTTTTAAGTGTTCAGCCCTGAGTATGTTTAATTTTGTCTGCCTGATTCTGTTTTGGTTACATAGTTTAGTCTTATATACTATCATTTAATTTACACAAAAAAAATGTGTAAATTAAATCTGTATTTAATTTACACATTTTACATCATGAAAATGTGAAATTGATGAGTATGAAATTGATCTTAAACATTTTGGAATGTTACTTATTTTTAATAGCCCAAGATAAAGTTAAATGTGCATCGTGTCGTGGAATCCATAGTACTGTTTCAGTAGTTTATGATCAGTAATTTTCTGCTGTTTTAAAACATTGTTCAGAAATAGCGTCCCGTCAGCCTGGTATGTGGTGTAGTGTGCCTTGTATATTTGAGGCTCTGTGTCCAGTCTAGGCATAGCTCCCCCTAGCTCCCCAAATAATGAAAGATACCACTTGATAAGTTAAAATATGGAGTATCTGAAGTAAGTTTATATGGTATCTAATGCCTTCCTATCAAAATATTTACCTTTTTGACTGGGGTGTACACCATGCAGTACTTGGGGGTTACTCTCATCAATCCATCAGTGGATTCAGGGACCATGTGGTACCTGGAATCAAATGCAGGGTTCCCAAGTGCAGAGCAAGTACTCAGTCCTCTGAGCCATCTTTCTGGCCCTCATTTTCCATTTTGATTTTAAAAAATAATGTTTGGTTGTCTAATATGTAAGGATAATTAGTAGTGCTTCTCATTTTTTTACATTACTTTAGACTTTTGACAGGATTGAATTATTTGACTATAATAGGTAATGCTGATGGCTAGCCCTAGTATGGAAGATTTGTATCATAAATCGTGTGCTCTTGCTGAAGATCCACAAGAACTTCGAGATGGATTTCAGCATCCTGCTAGACTTGTTAAGGTAAAATTAAACTTTTCTTTAACTCTAGGTGTATACATAAATTTTGATTCTACAATGTGTTTGTAGTTAAAAATGACTATAATCATGATTGGTAACTTTTATATCGTTAAAGCACTCAGAATTTAATCATTTGTCTCCTCACTGCAGATAATGGCTATCTCTTGTATGTCACTAAATTAAAGTTCATTTTGATATTTTGTATTTGCAGCATAGTAAAATCTTATGGTAACGGATTTAGTATTATCTTTGGATGATGTTAAGGTTGAGTTATAGCTGTTTCTTTAAGATAACTGAAGAACTATTTTAGAAGGATGAGTTATGATGTGTAAATCCTATTCCATTGCTGAAATGCAGTGTGGAACACGATGAACTGAACTCTTCCTTGACTGACAGATACGAGAGGTAGTAAAATTGATATTGGAAAGGTTTGTACCTTTCCTTTTCAAGTATTTTATTTGTAATTTAACATGTTGCATAATGTTCATAAATGATTCTTTGTTTTGGGTTAGTTTCTAGTGGGAATGAAAGGCAAGGATGAAGCCATGGCCATTGGAGGCCACTGGTCTCCTTCGTTAGATGGACCAGACCCAGAAAAGGACCCTTCTGTGCTGATTAAGACTGCTATTCGTTGTTGTAAGGCACTGACAGGCATTGATCTAAGTGTGTGCACACAATGGTAAGTTCCGACTCATTCTTGATTAGAAGTGTTTTTTCTAAAGTTTATGTAGTTGCTCTGATTGGTCACACTTCTCCCCCACATCCCCAATCCTTTTTTAGCAACTCTGATCATGCAGGTAATCTCAAAGGAAAATCCCCATTTGTAGCAAAAGAATCTTATTTGGTGCCAAAATGTTTTGGGGGAAAGGGATTAAAAACTAATCAAAATAAATTGAAAATTTAAATGTTTTGTTATGCTGTACTTCGGAAGTTGGATGTATGTTGAAAATATTTTTCATTTCATGCATAGCTGGAGAAGATCGTCCAGAGAACTTCATTTCATTATAATTCTTTTGTTGTAAAATGATGTAGTTGCTGGTTATTTTTGTTCAGCCATATTTTCTCTTGAGACTTACTTGTCCTGTGTATCTTAGTATATTTCTTGTGACTTAATTGAGAATATTCTTTTTTAGCACATGAAATCTGAACAGCTATCCAGCTTCTTCAGGTATTCTCTAAAATGTGGTTAGCTATGTATTCAAACTTGAAAATGCTTTGGGGAACATACTCTTCTTTTAACCATATATATTGTACAAATGTACCAAAAGAGGAACTATGGCTTCTATAATTTTTTTTTTCTTTAGACCAACCTCAAGTCTTGCAGCAAAATTTCTTTACTTGATGTGCTACAAGTGAACTAGGGTCTTTAAAATGTATTTTAGAATTTTTTTTCCAACATGCTTCTTCCCTTGCAACAGGTACCGTTTTGCAGAGATTCGCTACCATCGCCCTGAGGAGACCCACAAGGGGCGTACAGTTCCAGCTCATGTGGAGACAGTGGTTTTATTTTTCCCGGATGTTTGGCATTGCCTTCCCACCCGCTCAGAGTGGGAAACCCTCTCCCGAGGATACAAGCAGCAGCTGGTCGAGAAGCTTCAGGGTGAACGCAAGGAGGCTGATGGAGAACAGGCACTGAACGCTAATCCCTTTTTCTATTTCCGCTTCTCACAGGCACAGGAACACAGGCACAAATGCACACCACACACTACATAACACACACACACATGAAGGAACATAACTGGTAACAGCGACTGGTAATCCAGCTTTCAGCACTACTGTAGCTCTTTTCTCTTGAAAAAAAAATTCTATCTATTACACTAACTTTTAAGACTGTTGAGACCTCAAAGAAAAAAAGTGCTTAAATTGCACAGAATTTCACTTTTTATCATAGGTCTAGTTGCTGGAATCTGGGACCAGTTGTTGAGCAAGATTCAGTGTTAAGCCATATTTTAAACATTTTGCCATTTTCTAAAATTATAAAAATTTTCTCTTTCACGGTCATCAGTTCTAGTCATGGATATTTGAAATTGGACAACCACAAGTCTGAGAATTTGAAATTTCAGGCTATGTGGCATCGTCTTTGGTACATTTGAAATGTCTGACTAAATCAGTCTTTGGGTGGATTGAAAATTGGGACAAGATCACACACTGTGTGGTTAGTGGAGACCGGCAGTGTTTGTGTATCGCTGCTATCCTTTGTGTCGTAATTTATCACCCTTTTGTGTTTCACAGATCTGGCTTTGATTGGCTGATGAGTGTCTTTGTGATCAGTTAAAAGTGGTAGAATGTATGTACGTGGACTTGCTTAAATAATAACTTTAGGAGAAGACAATCTGAAACATTTGTGACCTTGCACAGATCAGCAACAGACTTTTAAAAATAAATTACCTTTATTTTAAGACTTCAGAATACTAATTACGTTCTTTATATATCAGGATGAAGAAGAAAAGGATGATGGTGAGGCTAAAGAAATTTCAACTCCTACCCATTGGTCTAAACTCGATCCAAAGACAATGAAGGTAATTTTGAAAGGAGTTGAGTTTGCCTTAGTGTCCTTTAGAAAGGACTAGGGGATAGAGCTGTTCATTTTCAAAGTAAAAGTCATTAAAAATACTATTCTTGGGGGCTGGAGGGGGCTGTGCACCACTCTGCACAAGGCCAACCTGGGATTCCCAGCATCCCATATGGTCTCCTGAGCAACGCTAGGAGTGATTCCTTAGTGCAAAGCTAGGAGTAACCTCTTTGCATCACCGGGTTTGACTCATAAAGCAAAAAAAGAAGCAAAAGCAAAAAACTTATCCACCATTCTGGAGTGAGAGAGGACAGCTCGTAGGGCTCTTACCTTACGTGCAGCCAACCCCAGATCCATCCCAACACGGACTGCATACAGTCTCCTTTGCAAGCCAGGAGTAATCTCTAAGCACTGCCAGGTGTGACCCAAAACCCAAACTGAACACAAACAAAAGTATGTTACATATATATGTACTATATTATATGTATTTCATCTACCAATTGAGACCTGAATATAATGAATATAATGAATATGAATTAATTATGAATATAATGTGTTGAAATTTATAACAAAGGCGCATTTATTAAATCAGTTCAATGCCTATTAAATGTATTACATAAGGGCTTGGTGTGAACAGCATTTTTTCTGGTTTGAATATCTATTTGAATAACAAATCAAGGAAGAAACAGGAAAATGAAACTGATTACTCTATTACTAAGCTCCTTGTTTTAAAATTTGTGTTTCTTGGGGCTTGACCTATGGATCAGTAGTAGAGTACTTGCCTTGGGTTCAGTCTCTATTACCATAATAAAATTAATTATATAATTTTTCACTGTAATATGCTCAATCAAAAAATTGGCATATATTTCAAGATGGACTGGAGTGATAGCACAGCGGGTAGGGTGTTTGCCTTGCACTCGGCCCACACCCAGTTTGATTCTTCCGTCCCTCTCGGAGAGCCTGGCAAGCTACCCGTGGCTTATTCGGTATGCCAGAAACAATAACAAGAAGTCTCACAATGGAGACTTGAGTGGTGTCCGCTCGAGCAAATTGATGAGCAGCGGGATGATAGTGACAGTGACTTCAAGATAGCAGAAAAATAGGAACTAGAACGATAGCACAGCGGGTAGGGCGTTTGCCTTGCACGCGGCTGACATGGGTTCGATTCCCAGCATCCCATATGGTCCCCCGAGCATTGCCATGAGTGATTCCTGAGTGCATGAGCCAGGAGTAACCCCCATGCAACACCGGGTGTGAACCAAAAAGCAAGAAAAAAAAAAGATAGCAGAAAAATTATTTAAACCTACAACAATCATTTCTAAAAACATTTTTTCGGGGGCTGGAGTGATAGCACAGCGGGTAGGGCGTTTGCCTTGCACGCGGCCGACCCGGGTTCAAATCCCAGCATCCCATATGGTCCCCTGAGCACCGCCAGGGGTGATTCCTGAGTGCATGAGCCAGGAGTGACCCCTGTGCATTGCTGGGTGTGACCCAAAAAGCAAAAAAAAAAAAAAAAAAAAAAAACATTTTTTCATTTCACATAGTTTTGTGATTAGTTTTAGATACGTTATATGTTGTAAAAAAAGTTACTTTAATCATTTTTTATTAATATTTTAACATTAATGTTTCCTATATGAATCTTTTTCTGTATTTAGGGTAAAGTCTTAATAAATTTCTTAATCCAAATTTTCAGGCGTTAGAATTACTAAATCATTGAGCACTAACTTAAAGCATCTTAAGAAGACATACTGGAATTTATACAAGTGCCCTTATCAGAAGTTAATTTGGATGCAGGATAATTGCAGTTAGTTGTTCCTCTATTTCAGTATTTTACTCTTTTTTTTTAATTTAGGTAAATGATCTCCGGAAAGAATTAGAAAGTCGAGCTCTTAGTTCTAAAGGATTAAAATCTCAGTTAATAGCTCGATTAACAAAGCAGCTTAAAGTAGAAGAGCAAAAAGAAGAACAAAAAGAGTTAGAAAAATCTGAAAAAGAAGAAGAAGAGGAAGATGATAGAAAATCTGAAGACGATAAAGAGGTACATCTTATTTAAATATAGTATTAAATGTAATACTGGTTTATAGGAATTCCTTGTGATGTGTGTTAAACATTCGTAACATAAGCTTTGTTTTCATGACAAAGCTCAACCTTCTTAGTTAACACTTCTGCCTCCTTTGGGAAATGCTTGTAACTACCACCAAAATCAGAATAGGAGATAAGTATATCACTCTCAATTTCCTGAAGTGCTGAGGAGATAGTTCAAGTAGTACAAGGTTTCTCCCTCTTTCCTTTTTTGACGGGACACCCCTATAGTGGTTTGTGGTGTGACCGACTGGTCCAAGGATGTGGCACTGCTGAGGCTACCTGGGTTACACCCATTGGTTTTGGGTAATCATTCAGTACTGTCATACGTTTCAGCCCTCTCACTCTCACCATTGAATTCCGTGTCTTCTCGCCTCTCCACTCTTACCCCCCCCCCCCATGTCCCCCTGCTCTCCTAGAAGACAGTTTTTGCAGGATATCTGGAATGAAGATGGGGAGGGGGGAAGAGGAATGGCATGACCTTGCATGGCATCAAGAAAAATTTGATACGCATTACCACATTACCGCATTATCCCTCCACGGTGTCACAGGGTACTGCACTGTGTATAGTCCCTGTGCACCATCAGGGGTGAGCTGCTAGAAAGCACTGCAACTGAGCCCTTTCGTTGAAAAACCTGCAATCAGGCGGGGCCCTGACCCTTCTGGGTACTGCTTGGGTGGGAAACTTACCCCACTTGATATCCCCCCTCCCCCCCACCCACCACCACCACAAAAAAGACAGTAGGTGGGGCTGGAGTGATAGCACAGCGGGTAGGGCGTTTGCCTTGCACGCGGCCGACCCGGGTTCAAATCCCAGCATCCCATATGGTCCCCTGAGCACCGCCAGGAGTAATTCCTGAGTGCAGAGCCAGGAGTAACCCCTGAGCATCGCCAGGTGTGACACAAAAACAAAAACAAAAAAACAGACAGTAGGGAGCCAAAAAGCAGCAACTCTTGTGTGTTCCATTCTCACTGTATCAGGAGACAACATGTTGCATGTCTTGGGACAGCAGGTAGAGGGCATCCTGGGCCAAACTGGGTTTGGTCCTCATCACGGTAATGGTCCCCAGAGCCCCACCTGTAGTGATCCCTGAGAATAGAACCAGGAGTGATAACCCCCAAGTGTTGTGCCCCCAAACAATCTGCTATCCTGTTAGTAAAATTCACCTTTCTTTTTTTATCCTTATCAATATAATCACCCTGAGAAGTGATGGAATTTTGTGGATTTTTATTTACAGTCATGTAAAGGCATTTGATATGGAAGTGTAATTGTACTTAAATTTCTTTTTAAATGTAGGAAGAAGAAAGAAAACGTCAGGAGGAAATGGAACGCCAGCGTCGGGAAAGAAGATACATTTTGCCTGATGAGCCAGCCATCATTGTGCATCCAAATTGGGCTGCCAAGAGTGGCAAGTTTGATTGCAGCATCATGTCTTTGAGTGTGCTTTTGGACTACAGACTAGAAGATAATAAAGAACATTCATTTGAGGTAATATTTAGGCATGGAATGGAATCAAAATAAGGCTGTCTTCTATTTCTTACACATTGATTGCTGGTTATGAAGCCTTTTCAGTTCAGCTTTCTTAATTTTCTTTTTTTTTTGCTTTTTGGGTCACACCCGGCAATGCTCAGGGGTTACTTCTGGCTCTGCACTCAGGAATTACTCCTGGCGGTGCTCAGGGGACCATATGGGATGCTGGGAATCGAACCCGGGTCGGCCACGTGCAAGGCAAACGCCCTACCCGCTGTGCTATTGTTCCAGCCCCAGCTTTCTTAATTTTATAACTCTAAGACTATAATGCGGTGTGTCTTATTCGCACTATATCAGGAGACAACATGTGAGTTGTGATACATATGATATTTGGCATGTATGTTGTGTCTGTTGTGTGTAATATGTCTATCATGTGATTTGTATCACATGATACATATTTCTTTTGGAATGAGGGTCAACTATATAGATTTAAGTATCATTTAATAAATTTTACATTTAATTTGTGAATGAGGTGTGGTATAAGAAAAAGCAGTTAGTGCCAGGAAGTTATTTCAAAAGGAGATATTTTTTAAAATATTTCAAAGGGCTGAAGCACATGGTGTGCATATAAGAGGCTTCTGTTAGATCCTTGGGCCAATTGGTCTCCTAAGCAAGCAACCCCAGAGCACCAAGCAGACAGACAAAAAGGTTAAGACAGGGGCTGGAGCGATAGCACGGGTAGGGCATTTGCCTTGCACGAGGCCAACCCGGGGTCGAGTCCCAGTATCTCATATGATCTCTGAGCACCACCAGGAGTAATTCCTGAGCGCAGAGCGAGGAGTAACCCCTGTGCATCGCCGGGTGTGACCCAAAAAAAGCAAAAAAAAAAAAATTCAAAAACAAGCTGTTGGGTCAGAGTGATATAGTACAGCAGGGAGGGTGTTTGCCTTGCATACGGCTGACCTGCATTCAATCCCCAATATCCCATATGGTCCCCCGAGCACCACCAGGAGTAATTCCTGAGTGCAGAGCGAGGAGTAACCCCTGTGTATCGCCGGGTGTGACCCAAAAAAAGCAAAAAAAAAAAATTCAAAAACAAGCTGTTGGGTCAGAGTGATATAGTACAGCAGGGAGGGTGTTTGCCCTGCATACGGCTGACCTGCATTCAATCCCCAATATCCCATATGGTCCCCCGAGCACCACCAGGAGTAATTCCTGAGTGCAGAGCGAGGAGTAACCCCTGTGCATCGCCGGGTGTGACCCAAAAAAAGCAAAAAAAAAAAAATTCAAAAACAAGCTGTTGGGTCAGAGTGATATAGTACAGCAGGGAGGGTGTTTGCCCTGCATACGGCTGACCTGCATTCAATCCCCAATATCCCATATGGTCCCCCGAGCACCACCAGGAGTAATTCCTGAGTGCAGAGCCAGGAGTAAGCCCTGAACATCACTGAATGTGGCTCAGAAAGCCAAAAAGAAATTAAAACTTGTTAAACTTCTCACAAATAACATCCCAACACCATACCCAACACAGGAGTGCCCACTTCCCGCAGCTGTGCTCTGTGGACCCTATCATGGTAGCCTAATTATGTAGACAAAACCTCTGGTTTGTATGGCTTTCGATATTGATGTTCCCTCACCGTGTTTCTTTATTGCCACATAGGATAGGGGTTTTTTATTTTGGAGGTGTAACACCTATACATGTACAGGTAAATAAAGCTAAATTCATGAAATTCCACAAAAGTCATAACTCAGTAAGTTAAAAGCTTTTTTTTTTTTTTTTTTTTTTTGGTTTTTGGGTCACACCTGGCGATGCACAGGGGTTACTCCTGGCTCTGCACTCAAGAATTACTCCTGGCGGTGCTCAGGGGACCATATGGGATGCTGGGATTAGAACCCGGGTCGGCTGCGTGCAAGGCAAACGCCCTACCCGCTGTGCTATCGCTCCAGCCCCCTCAAATTTTTTTTTTCCCAGTGGAGTTCATGCCCAATTCAGTCAGCTTAATCAATGGCTGAATAAATAGCAGTACTCTTACATTATTAAAAAATAAATAAAAATTTAAAAATCTTTATTCCAGTGCTGGAGTGATAGTATAGTGTGGGTAGAGTGCTTGCCTTGCACATGGCCAGCTGGGGTTCAGTCCCTAGCATTCCATATGGTTCTTTGGATGTCTCCAGGGGTGATCCCCTGAGCACAGAGCCAGGTGTCCCCCTCCAAAAAAAAAAAAAAAAAAACTTTGTAGGTGAGTACATTTTAAAAATTGATAGTATGAATAATTCTGTCTTGATACTCTTTTTTTAAACTTGCATGATACAGATAATCCTACAAATAAACAGTTTAGTAAGTGTGGAGAGGTAAATTAACTTTTTTTTGGTTTTTGGGTCACACCTGGCGATGCACTCAGGAATTACTCCTGGCGGTGCTCAGGGGACCATATTGGATGCTGGAATTTGAACCTGGGTTGGCGGCGTGCAAGGAAAACGCCCTACCCGCTGTGCTATCACTCCAGCCCCGGTAAATTAACATTTTAAGGAAAAGTCTGAATAGTCCTAGAAGAGTATAAAAGTGTATCTTGGGCTGGAGTGATAGCATAGCGGGTAGGGCGTTTGCTTTGCATGTGGCCGACCCGGGTTCGGTTCCCAGCATCCCATATTGTCCCCTTAGCACGGCCAGAGGTAATTCCTGAGTGTAGAGCCAGGAGTGACCCCCCAAAAAAATAAATAAAAGTGTATCTTAGCCTAAAAATCTTAATATACGTGGTTTAAGCAATAGTATAGCAGGTAAGACACTTGCCTCGCCCTGCATATGGCTCAAAGAAAAAAATAGTGAGTGTGAGTGAGTGTGAAAATAGGCCTATGTTAGAAAATATTATAGATAACACGTTAAATATTTGCATTGTAATTAAAAATAATAATAAAAATTTGTGCAAGTGCAAAAAAAAGTCCCACCTGAACTAGCGTAGAATGTTCAATATAAATGGACCACTAATTCACTTTTGAAGAGGTATTAAAATTCCTTAGGGACCTGGAAATATAATATATACAGGCATTTCTTTTCTTTTCTTTCTTTCTTTCTTTTTTTTTTTTTTTTTTTTTTTTGGTTTTAGGGCTAATACCCAGTGATGCTCAGAAATTCCTCCTGGCTCTGCTTTCAAGAGTTACTGCTGGGCCAGAGTGGATAGTACAGTGGGTAGAGTGCATTTGCATTGCATGCTTCTGACCTGTATTCAATTCCTGGTCAGGAGTGATGGCTGAAGTGTCTGTGACATGTTTGCATGTAGGAGGCCTGGGTTCCTAACCTGTACCACATGGTCCCTGAGAGAGACGTGGAGTAACCCCCTTTTTTTTATATTTTGAAGTAAATAGATTTTATTTAGAGGTTTCTGAGGGAAGGAGGAAGGGATAAGTGGATAAGTGGGAGAGAGAATAGTGAAAATAACGCGCTCAAGAGAGAACGCGGGCTTCTCTAAGGGTGGAGGAAGCCCCTACATATAACCGAGCTTTAGACACAAAAGTATGAAAGTACACATCTCAAGAGGGGAGATGCAGGCGACACATGTGCTTGGGCGATACATGTACTCGGCCACTTGGGCACAAGCAGCACATGGGCTCAGGCAGCATATGTGCCCAGAGTAACCCCTAGTACTTTGGTAACCCCTAGTACCAAAACAGTTTGAACGGCTTTGTGGTAACATGCATTGCTTGCACTTTGTATTCTTGGGTTTGATCCCGAGCAGTTTGATTCCCCACAATGAAAAAGACAATTTAGGGGCTGGAGTGGTAGCACAGCTAGCAGGGCGTTTGCCTTGCACGCAGCCAACCTGGGTTCGATTTCCAGCATCCCATATGGTCCCCTGACCACTGCCAGGAGTAATTCCTGAGTGCAAAGCCAGGAGTAACCCCTGTGCATCGCCAGGTGTGACCCAGAAAGGGGAAAAAAAGATACATACGTCATTTTAACTCTCACTTGATGATTCTGTGACTTGAAATGACTCATGGATTTATTCAGTATTTCAGTATTTAAGTGACTGATTTTTTGTTTTCTTTTGATAGGTTTCATTGTTTGCAGAACTTTTCAATGAAATGCTTCAAAGAGATTTTGGTGTAAGAATATATAAATCATTATTATCTCTTCCTGAGAAAGAGGACAAAAAAGAAAAGGAAAAGAAAAGCAAAAAAGATGAAAGAAAAGATAAAAAAGAGGAAAGAGATGATGAAACTGACGAGCCAAAACCCAAACGGAGAAAATCAGGCGATGATAAAGAGAAAAAAGATGACAGAGATGATAGGAAGGTCTGTAAATCATTTTCATGAGCAGCAACCTCATTTAAATATTTTTATTGTCCTCTAAATTTTAGTTAATGTTGATGAATTTCATCAGTATTATGAAATTGAAAGTGAAATCTGAATTTATTATTAAAAATCTAAGTCTTGGGGCTGGGGCAGTGGATAGGGCACTTGCCTTATATACGATCGGCCAGCCAGAGTTCAATTTCTGGCACCTTATAAGGTCCCTGATCCCCACCAGGTGTGTTCTTTAGGAACTGAGCCAGAGTAAGCCCTGAGCATTTCTGAGTGTGGTGCTCATACTTGTTTTTGTTTTTGCTTTTTGGCTTTTGGGCCACATCCATTTCGGTGATGCTCAAGGGTTACTCCTGGCTCTGCACTTGGGAATTACTCCTGGTGATGCTCAGGGGACCATATGGGATGCTGAGGATTGAACCTGGGTTGGCCATGTGCAAGGCAAAAAGCCTTCCCCACTGTACTATGGCTCTGGCCCCTGTAAAAAATAGTTCACTTGTATCATTTGTTGTCCCTTTCCTCATTGATTTGCTTGAGTGGGCACCAGTAACATCTCCATTTGTCCCTGTCCTTCCTAATGCTGCTGTTTTAGGGGCTCTTTCAGGGTCAGGGATTCGAATGAGACCCATTATTGTTAACTGGTTTTGACATCAAATTTGCCACAGGTAGCTTGCCAGGCTCTGCCCTGCGGGCAGGATACTGCTTTGCTCTCTTCAGGGAGCTTTGTTTTATGGTCTCTGGATCTTGGCCATTGATGTGATTACATGGCGCCGGGGGCAGTTTGTGGGTGTGGCTGCCGAGCTATTGGAAAACTGAGGATCTTGGTAGAGGAGGCCCAGTCCCGATCCCAGCAGGCTTGGAGATCTCAGCCCCATGTCCTGCATACCTGGGTTCCTCTGCCTGTTCCTTCATGCGTGAGGCTTGTCTGAGCGTGTGGAGAGGGGCCTTGAGTACGGCTTTGGCTCAGTTCTGGAGGTTTTTGGCTGCGGGGCTCTGCTTGGGGTGGGGAGGGAAATTCAACCCCCTCCCCCCTACGAGGGGGCGGCCGGTGAAGACAGTCTGGTGCAGGGTCAGGAGATTCTGCAAAAAAATCGTCATTGAAAGAAATTTAGAGAGACCTGAGGACAGAGAGAAAGAAACTTCTTCAAGAGAATGCAGGTTTGCAAAAGCAAGCAGAGGAACAGATAATATGTTCAGGGGAGAGTATGGGCTTCAAACAGCAATCTTGTAACTTATTTTTATAGTGTATGACTGTTCGAAGAAACTTATGAGACTGTTTCAAGTACATTTAAAGCAATGCTTATTTTTTTAATAGTTTGATTAGCTATTTTAACTTTAAATTACAGAAAGAGGATAAAAGAAAAGATGATTCTAAAGAGGATGATGAAACTGAAGAAGATAATAATCAAGATGAATACGATCCAATGGAAGCAGAAGAAGCAGAGGATGAAGAAGATGGTATATTTCATATTTATTTCTTCTGAAAATAAAAAATTTTTTACTGTCACAATATTAATTTTGATAAAATTGTAAAATACTCTTCAGCAAACATCAGCTTCTTTTAGGTAATTTTCTGGTGAGAAGATTGTTTTAAAACATGTCTTTTGGGGGACCAAAGAGATAGTCCAGGGGTTTAGGGTGCTTGCATTGTCCCCACTCCCAAAAAGATTCATTTTGCAGGGATTTGGCCTTTGCTTTTGGTTTTGGAACCATACCTATAGGTGTTCGGAGGTTCTCTCAGGCACAGTGCTCTGGTACCCTTTGCATTGCTGGAAATCAAACTGGGATCAGCTATGTACAAGGTGGCAAACAACTTTAACTCCTATAGCAGTCTCTTTTCTGTTTTGTCTGAGCACCACTAAGGGCATAAAGGACTGGAGCTCGTGCCTGGCATGCAGAGGCCCTGTGTAGATTTCCACTCCTGCCTGGTCCCTGCGTACCAGAATAGTAGGCCTCATGGGCCCCTACCCCGCTGGACCCAGGCAGCACTGAGTGGACTGTTGCCAGGGAGTGACTCCAGGGCCCCCTCCCCAAAGTGAAGGAAAAGTATTTTGCCTAGGTTTCTGTCTATTGTCATAGGGCGTATATGTTAGTGTCAACAAGTCTGAAGAGTGATAATTCTTAAACACTATTAGGTATTAATGCCTTGAGGACATCTCCATTTCCAATGTATTGTTTTATGGTTGAAATTACTTTTATTGTACTCATGGTTTTTTCCAGTTAGCTTTTTCTTTTTTTTCTTTTTTAATTTTCTGCTTGTCCTTTACTTTTTGTTTAAACTTGGCATTGTAATTCTTTTTTTTTTTTCTTTTTATGTCACATCCAATGATGCACAGGGGTTACTCCTGGCTCATACACTCAGAAATTACTCCTGGTGGTACTTGGGGAACCAACAAACCCGGGTCCGCCACGTGTAGTGCAAACGCCCTACCCACTCTGCCTCCAGCCCCTTGGCATTGTAATTCTTAATTTTATATATAAATCCCCAAATGTTTAAACTGTCCTCTAAATCTTCTGTAGTTCTATCCTTTTGTTTGTTTTAGAAGCCACTATTTTCTCTGTACTCTGAATTTTGTGTGTTCATGTATGCACACCTGGCAGTGCTTAGGCCTGACGTTAAACTGCAGGACTTACTCCTGGTAGGGCTCTGGGGACCGTATAGCATGCTGCTCAACCTAGGTCAGCCATGTGCAACACAGCACCTTACTCTCTTGCTCATTAGTTTTTCCCACATCAAACCTATTTCATATGACTCTCCTATTGTGTCAGGGTGTGGGGGGTGCAGGGTATTGGGCTCCACTAAGCTGTGTGCTGGGCTTAGTCTTACCTCTGTGCTCAGGGACCACTGTTGGTCGTGCTTTGGTTACCAAATGGTTGCTGGGATCAAATATATGTGTCTGCCGTGTCCAAGACAGGTGCGCTGACCGCTGTACTATCTGTCCAGACTCCTATTGTGTCTTTTGGTAACTGATCAGTAATAGAAAAAGAATTGTTTAATATCTTTTTTTTTTCCATTGACAGACCATGATTTACAAAATTATTCATGATTGAGTTTCATGCATACAACGTTCTAACACCAATTCTTTCACCACTGTCCACTTCCCTTATAGCCTGCATCTGAGGTAGTCACCTTTGCACCCCTCTTGGCACTGTTGTTTACACACACTTTTAATGATTGGGTTTCACGCATATCCCCTTATCTTTCAGAGTCATCCTCTCCAGAGTACCCAGAAAAGTGATTTTGACTTTTGTTAGTAGTTGAAATTGTAATTGTTTGGGGACAGCTCCTGGTGAGACTTGGGAGCCATATGGGATGCCAGGGGTCAAACGCAGGTCAGCCACATGCAAGGCAATAATAGCCCTACTCTCACCCTGCCATCCTGTTCTAGTGCTTTTGTTTTGGAACCACACTTTGCAGTGCTCAAATGTCATTCCTGGTGGGGCTTGTGGGCAACCATATGCAGTGCCTGGAATTCAACCCAGATGGCTGTGTACAAGGCAAGCACTTTACCCACTGTATTCTTAGCCCATTGATAACTTTTTCAATTAGGAAATGTCTCAACGACTGGAGTGCATAGTTTGAATATGGGCGGCCCAGGTTCAATTTCTGATGCTTCATCTGATAGCCCTGATCACTACTGGGGAATAACTGTCAAGCCGCGCACCAGGCATAACCCCCAAGACCCAATTAAACAGCAACTTTATTTTTTATTATTATATTTATTTTACAGATCGGGATGAGGAAGAAATAAACAAACGAGATGACAAGAGAGATATTAACAGGTATTGCAAGGAAAGACCCTCTAAGGACAAGGTATATATTGAATACTGTATTATAATATTAGTTTTCACATCCTGTGTTATCTAGCTTACTGTTAAAACATAACACTGCTGTAAAGTGTGTTAGTCGTTAATTTTTTTTGGTTGTTTTGTTTTGGGCCATACTGGTTATGCTCAGTAATGGCCCCGCACTTAGGAGTCGGTCCTGGCAGTAATTGGGAATCATAAGAGATGCTGGGGATCGAACCCAGGTGGGCTGCATGCCGCTCCCTACCTGCTGTACTGTCACTCTGGCCCCAGAGTCTTTTTGTCTGTTAACATATATACATAGTACTACTAAGAGCAGAGTTTGGCTTTTAGTGGTGTTTGATTTGTTTTTGTATGGTTATGTCAGGCAACTAGAATATCTTTTAAACCATATCAGTTTATTTCTGCAAAGATGTTTCAGACTTTTGTTATTTATATGGTGCCAGGTTATTCATTTTTAGGGTAAGAATTGTATACTGTAGCTTATATTCTTGTTTCATTTCCTAAAGACTTGTTACTTTATTGGTGTCAGGTTACTCTTTTGTAGGGTAAGAGTTGTATTTTTGTTTAACTTCCTTTAGGAAAAAGAAAAGACTCAGATGATCACAGTTAACAGGGATCTCTTAATGGCGTTTGTTTATTTTGATCAAAGCCATTGTGGTTACCTTCTTGAAAAAGATTTGGAAGAAATACTTTATACGCTTGGACTACATCTTTCTCGGGCTCAGGTAACATATCTTGTGCTTTTTGTTTTATTTATTTTGGGGTCACATTCAGCTGTGCTCAGGACTTTCTCCCGACTCTGCACTTGGGGGACCACATGGGGTGCTGGGGATTGAAGCCATGTCGTCCACTTGCAAGGCAAGCACTCTGTCTGTTGTGCTATCTCCAATCCCTTTAGTAAATTTTTTTTTAAAAACATAATTTAAAAGGTAACAGAACATACTTGGTTGTATAGATTTATTTTGAAGTTAAAGTGATACTGGCTAATAATGAGGTTTGCTCAAGCAAGCACCAGTAACGTCTCCATTGTGAGACTTGTTGTTACTGTCTCACATATCCAGTACACCACGGGTAGCTTGCCAGGCTCTGCTGTGTCGGCGAGATACTCTCGGTAGCTTGCCGGCTCTCCGAGAGGGACGGAGGAATCGAACCCGGGTGGGCCACGTGCAAGGCAAACGCCCTACCCGCTGTGCTATTGCTCTAGCCCTGTATAAAAAAAAAAAAAAGTTTTTTAATTAATTTTTTTCATTTTTTTATTTTAAAATAATGAGGTAGTTTTAATATATATAACAAATAATAATGAGTTACATAAAGAAAGCTGAAAGTCTCCACTTTGTCTAGTTTCGGTCTTCAGGCCTAACGAGTAAGTTACCTTCTACCTTCTTTGTTTTGGTTTTTGACCCACACCCAGCAGTGCTTTGGCTCTGCTTGGGTGTCATCCTGGCGGGCTTGGGCAACCATTGGAGTTCTGGAGATGAACCAGGGTCGACTTCATGCAAGGCAAGCACTATATTAATGCTCTGGCCCCTTATTATCGGTTTTTAAATAGAGACCATCCTCGGTGATACTCAAATTGAGTCACTCCCAGATGCTTGTTTAGTGTTCAGGCAGGCTGTGTGGTGCTTGAACCCCCAGTGTCATCCAAATGATGCTCAGGAACTACCAGGACCTTGGTGGTGTTAGAGGTAGGAGGCATTTGGGTGGCTTATGGTCCAGGAGATATGTCTCAGATGGGTGCACATGCTAGGCATGTGCTCCACCACTTGAATGCTCTTTCTTACCCATCACGTTGTTGTTGTCTGACTGCATTTGATCCTATGACAAAGAGCAGGCGTTTCCCTGGAAATTTTCATCCTTTAAGCAAAAGGTAGCTCAGGCCCACATAGTCACAGTGTTCCACAGGAGTCGGTACTCCCCACTTTGGGAATCACAGATACAGATGTGCTGTAATTGCCTGACCTGGTCGAGGTTACTGTGTGGTTCCCATTTGGGATTTTAAAAGCTATGCTTGTAATAAGCATCATTGTACATATACATATGTGTGTGTGTGTATTTTTGTTTGGGGCCCATACCAGGAGTACTCAGGGCTTACTTGTGTCTTTGCACACAGAAATTAATCCCACTATCGCTTGGTGGTACTATATGGGATGCCAGGAATCAAATTCAGGTCAACTGTGTGCAAAGCAAATGCCATACCTACTGATCTCAACCCCCTGTACATATACTTTTTTTTTTTTCTTTTTGGGTCACACCCAGCGATGCACAGGGGTTATTCCTGGCTCTGCACTCATGCACTCAGGAATTACCCCTGGCGGTGCTCAGGGGACCATATGGGATGCTGGGATTCGAACCTGGGTTAGCCGCATGCAAGGCAAATGCCCTACCCTACTGTGCTATTGCTCCAGCCCCTGTACATATACTTTTTGTGCATATGTTAGTCTTTATATCAGTGTCAGACTTTTAACATTGTTTTCCAAATGATATTTTGGATTTTAGGTTTATAGAAAATGGAGACTGAAAAGAGCCCCGTTTTGGTGGGAATGAGAAAGAAACCTGAGTAAACAAATGCCATTGATACTTATCATCTGTGAAAATTAGAAGTTATTAAAGAAAAATAAAAATCTTATATTCATATCCATCTTATATTCATCTTATATTTATTTGCCTTTATAAAAACAGGTCAAGAAGCTTCTTAATAAAGTAGTACTCCGTGAATCTTGCTTTTACCGGAAATTAACAGACACCTCAAAAGATGAAGAAAACCATGAGGAATCTGAAGCTCTACAGGAGGACATGCTAGGTTTGAATTTATTAGTTTTTTAAGATCTGACTATTTTATAACAATAGTATCACTTAAACCTTTCTAAAACATGGTGTCTTTATGTTATAGGAAACCGGTTGTTACTGCCAACACCAACAGTAAAACAAGAGTTAAAGGACGTAGAAGAAAATGTTGGCCTTATTGTGTATAATGGTGCAATGGTAGATGTAGGAAGCCTATTGCAAAAATTAGAAAAGAGCGAAAAAGTAAGAGCTGAAGTAGAACAGAAGCTGCAGCTATTAGAAGAGAAAACAGGTAAGTAAACTGCATAGTAAGTGTCCGTCTTGTTTTGTGTTTTGTCTTTGAGTCACAAATGGGTTGTGCTCAGGAGCTACTCCCAACTCTGGGCTCTGGGTTCACTCCTGGCTCTGTGCTGAATCTTGCAGTGCCAGAGATCGACCCTGGTCGTCCTATTTGCAGAGTATGTGCTCAGCACTGTGCATTGTCTCTCTGGCCCACCGCACATATTCCACAAGGGTATGTGCACAGTTAAATTAGAGGTGTTAGGTATGGGAATGATAAATTCATGTTTATTTTTTAACAGATGAAGATGAGAAAACCATATTAAATTTGGAGAATTCCAACAAAAACCTCTCCGGTGAACTCAGAGAAGTTAAAAAGGACCTTAGTCAGTTACAAGAAAACTTAAAGGTTTCAGAAAACCTGAATTTGCAATTTGAAAACCAACTGAATAAGACAATCAGAAACTTATCCACAGTAATGGATGATATTCACACAGTTCTCAAGAAGGTTAGCTGTTTTGTGTTTATAACGTTTCTGTGGTTTCTTTTTATTTAAAAATGTATTTCTGGCAGTTTTATTGTTAGTAAGTGCTTAGAGTATTTTATGGCTTTTTTTGGGGGTGGGGGATCACACCCAGCAATGCACAGGGGTTACTCCTGGCTCACACACTCAGTAATTACTCCTGGCGGTGCTGGGGGACCATATGGGATGCTGGGAATCGAACGCGGGTTAGCCGAGTGCAAGACAAACGCCCTACCCACTGTGCTATCGCTCCAGCCCCGAGCGCTTAGGGTGTTTTAAAGAACTATCTAGCAATCTGTTCTTTGAGTCTAAAACAGTTCCCAGAGCTTGTAATTTTTGTAGAATTTAGTTGGGTTGTCAAAATAGATCATACGAGTAAACTGGGTTCATTTGGCCACTTCGGGCACTACTTGCCTCTGTGCTCGGCCTGATATGTAAGTACTGGTTAGATGCGCAGGGTCACTGGTGCTGGGGACGCATGGGATCAAACTGACAGATCCTGCAGTCCCTTTTTTTCCCCTTTGTTGTTTTAGGGCCACACCTGGGGGTGGGTAGGGATCACTCCTGACAAGGCGTGGGGTACCAAATGGGGTACGGAGGATTAAGCACAGGTTGGCTGCATGCAGTGCAAGCACCTTCCATACTGTCTGATCTCTTGTGCCCTTCGTTCCTCCTCTTTGTGCTCTTTGGCCCTGTGTGTGCAGGCTGCTGTTTGACACCCCCCACTCCCCGTTCGCAGGCAACTTCAGACTTTTCTCTGTGCTATCTCTCCAGATTTAAGAGGGTCCTCTCCAGTGGTGCTCTGGGCCGGGGTCCAATCCCAGTGATACTCTGTGCAGCTCTGTTGGTCACCCCTCATAACAGTGTTGCTGGGAACACCAGGACCAGGGTCGGGCAATGCATGGGGGCTGGGAGGTGCTTCCCACTGTAAGGCATGTACTTCCTATTTTTTGAGATTTTTCTTTTTTTTTTTTGTTTTTTGTTTTTTGTTTTTTTTGTTTTTGGGTCACACCCGGTGATGCACAGGGGTTACTCCTGGCTCTTCACTCAGGAATTACCCCTGGCGGTGCTCAGGGGACCATATGGGATGCTGGGATTAGAACTCGGGTCGGCCGCATACAAGGCAAAAGCCCTACCCACTGTGCTATCGCTCCAGCCCCCTTTTTGAGCTTTTTCCCCAGCTCCAAGCACTGCTATTCTCAAGAAGCTCTTAATTTCTTTTTTCTATTACTGTTTTACTTTGTTCTGGGGCCACACAGTGCTCAGGGGGTTTTCCTGGAGTGGCAGGGAATAACCAGCGCACACCTGGCGATACCCAGAGGTTACTCCTGACTGCACTTAGGGATGACTGCTGGTGATGCTCAGAGGATCATATGGGATGCTAATGATCAAACCCAGGTCAGCCGCATGCAAAGCAAGCTCCCCACCTGCTGTACTATCTCTCCAGCCCCATGGGTTACTCCTGCTTCTGTGCTCAGGAATTACTCCTAGCAGTGCTTGGGAGGACCATATGAGATACTGAGAATCAAACCCTGGTCAGCCACTTGCAAAGCAAGTGCCTTACTAGTCTTTATTTCTCTAGTCTTTAATTTTCTTTTCTTTTTTGCTTTTTGGGTCACACCCGATGATGCACAGGGGTTACTCCTGGCTCTACACTCAGGAATTACTCCTGGCGGTGCTCAGGGGACCATATGAGATGCTGGGATTTGAACCCGGGTCGGCCGAGTGCAAGGCAAACGCCCTACCCGCTGTGCTATCGCTCCAGCCCCTAGTCTTTACTTTTCTGTTATTTTGTAGCTTTTGTATTTGTCTTGCCAGAGATTGAATCTGGGGCCCTAACGCATGGAGGCAATTTCTTTTGGGGCAAGGGCAGTTTGTAGGCTCCTTCTGATAATTCTCAGCCAGTTAGGCCATTGGTTTACTTTGAGTTCAAGAGCCTGGGGAGGTGGTACTTCTCGGTCCATGCATTGCCAAGGATTACCTGGTCTGCCCCAGTTGTGCCTTATGCTTAGAGAAACATGGTGCCAGGTCAACTGCATCTATCTCCTGTGTAGCAGATAAACATTTGCCTTGCATCCAGTAGACCCTGCTTTTGTCCCTGGCACCACATACGGACCCAGGAATACTGCTCCCAAAAATACATGTGTTATTTTTAGTAACCAGAATCTATTAATTCCTCATGCTGCTTACAAATAGCTTATATGCCTAAATACTAGAAGTGATTCTTTTTTGGTTTTGGAGGCCACACCTAGCTATGTGCAGAGCTTACTCCTGGCTCTGCACTCAGGAATTATTCCTGGCAGTGCTCAGGGGCCATATGGATCAAACCCTGGACAGCTTGGCTCAGGCAAAAACAAACTCCCTACCCTCTGTATTACCTCTCCAGCTCTAGAGAGGGTTTTATAGTTTCCTTCACTCATCAACTTCCTATAGATGATTAAAGTTAACACTCTAGATTATCTGTTTACCTTATGTTCACTGTCTTGAACTTAGAAGAATTTAAAGACGTACATTTTCTTTTTCTCTTGTTTTATAGGATAATGTGAAGAATGAAGATAAAGATCAGAAATCGAAGGAGAATGGTGCCAGTGTATGATAAAATGCATATAGTGATGAGGAATGGTGTGAAATAGTGTAATATATAAAAATCATGATACAAGAATGTTTGGAAGTGATGCATGTTTGATTCTAGTAGTATAAATATCTGTTAGTTCAAATGATGTATAAAGTTTTATGAATGTGAGAGTCTCTGCTTTTGAAAATTGCTTGTAATTCCAGCATTCAAATTATTAAAACACTCCTTGAGTGAAGTAATTTTGCATCGCAAAATGTTTTTTAGGATGAACTTTGTTATAGTTTTAACCCCAATAAAGTTCATCAATTTAATTGACAGTAATTACCAAATGTCTTTTATTACCTAGAGAATTAAAAATTTATTTATAGAATGATTAGGTTTTAATTTTATTTTTTTAGTCTTAAATGTTCAGTATAAATCATACAGTAGCATGCTGCTTTAATTGTTGCAAGGTTTTTGAACTAGAATTCTTTACTAATTAAAAATTCCCCTTTCAGCTTCTATAAAAGCATTCATGAAAAATTCGATTTATGCAAACCAGTACATGAGAAAGTAAGAAAGTAGTCAACATCACTATTGTTATTAGGTTAGGCTTTACATAAAACTAATGATGTTACTGTTGCTGCTTTCAGTTGCTACTTTCCAATTACACCTCCGATATTCTAATTTTGAGGATTTTTTTTTAATGCAGCATATTTTAATGTACAGTTTAGTATCAAGCCAGTAGATGTCAGTATGATGTTTAAGTTAAGTGTTGTTTAATTAAAGTAATTTTTTTTTAGTCTGCGCACTTCTGTCAATTTTTTTTTTAAATTTTTATTATATCACCATGTGGAAAGTTACAAAGTTTTCAGGTTTATGTCTGTTATATAATATTCAAACACCATCCCTTCACCAGTGCCCATATTCCACCACCAAAATCCCCAGTATACCCCCCGCCACTGCCCCCCCCTCAACTGTATGACTGATGAATTTCACTTCATTTTCTCTCTACCTTGATTACATTCCATATTGCAAAACAAAACTCATTATTGTTGTTGGAGTTTCCCCCCAGGGAAGACAGCCCTACTAAGGAAGCATTTGATAATTGGTTTGTCATTAAAAGATTGTATATTTTCAGTTTTTAGAAAAGGTCGCGCGGCCGCGCGGCTCAGATGTGTTCCAGTTCCGCAACCCGGAGCCGTGTTAGTTGCTGCTCAGTGTCGCCAGGGTTCCATCCGGAGAAGGTGTACCAGCTGTACCTCCTCTGTCTGGATCCCTGGTGTTGTTGGCCCGGATTCGGGTCCGGAGCATTTCTCGGGCCGCGTTGCTCACCAGACTGCCTGGCCTCTTCTCTGTTGAAGGTGGGAAGATGGCGCCGAGGGTGGGTCGAGGGCAGGACTTCCGGCGGCCGGGACCATTTGGAGTTCGGGCAGGCGCTGCCCCACTCCAGTGCCCCCCCGCGGCTCGGATGTGTTCCAGTCCCGCAACCCGGAGCCGTGTTAGTTGCTGCTCAGTGTCGCCAGGGTTCCATCCGGAGAAGGTGTACCAGCTGTACCTCCTCCGTCTGGATCCCTGGTGTTGTTGGCCCGGATTCGGGTCCGGAGCATTTCTCGGGCCGCGTTGCTCACCAGACTGCCTCTGTCAATTTTTGTTTTTTGGTATTTGGACCATACCCACCAATGCTTGGGGGGCTATTCCTAGCATCATGTGCTTGGAATACAGGGACCATGGGGTGCTGGGGATGGGATCCTGAATGTGAAAACTGTTTCAGTTCTTTGAGATGTATCCTCAGCCCCCTCACGAGAATTTATGGCTACAGAAGTAATGAGGTAGGCAGTGGAATACTTGAGACTAGTAGTTCTTACTGGGGTGAATTTGACCTCAGTGGAATCTTAGCAGTTGTCATTGTCTAATGACTGTTAGTTGTTACAACTGGTTGAATTCTCTCGGCATCTAGTTTGTAGATTCCAAGATGTGACTGAGAATCCTCTGTTGTATAGGATAACCAGCACAGCCAGTTGTGCCATTCGATGTATTAGCAGTACTTGGTCTGTAAGGATTTAGGCTTATAGTTGCTTTCCAGATAACTCTAGTGAACACTGAGGCACGTCTTTAGAAGCTATACAGTGGGGTTTTTTGTTTTCCTGTTTTGTATTTCAATCTTTACTGGAATGTTTCACTACTGTGCTGTGTTTGGATTTATTTAATTTTATTTTGCTTAAATAACGAGGTGTTCCTAGTAGGTGAATGTAGGAATGTCAGTGCCATGTCATAGATTATCTTACTAAATGGAATCCACATGGTTTTTGCTAAGAAAGAGATTAAAATATCTGAAATGCTTTCAGACTTATTTAAATTGTCATATGCCCCCCTTACTCTTGAGCTGTAGCACTTAAAATCACAGACAGCAGAGCTTCCGGGGTCACCTGCTGCGCATGCAGCAGCTTGGGGGATTCAAACTTGCCGCCTTACTCTTTCTTAAAAGGCAAGCATGCTGAGCCACTGAGTTAGTGCCTCATGAGGCAAAGTAGTTTTGGGGGGAGTAGCTTCTCAGCTGTTCTCAAGCTCTCTGGTGCTAGGAACCATACCAGTACTGTTCACAGGCTATCTTGGCCCAGATCGAGCTAGGAACCTTGGTGTGTGTGGAGCATATATGTGCTATCTCCCTAGACCATGTAAAATATTTTGCACAAGGGAAAAATTTTTGTTTTCCCTTTTGGACTACGCCCAGCTGTGCCCAGGGATCATTCCTGGTGGGCTCATGAGCATATGTGTGCTAGGGATTGAATCCAGGTCAGTCTCACGCAAAGCAAGTGCCTTACCCACTGACCTCTCAGACCCACAGGGGAAAATCGTAAGAGATAAACTTTTTTGGGGGACCAGACCAGACAGTGGGTAGGGTGTTTTTGCCTTGTACCCCCCAACCTGGATTTGATCCCCGGCATCTCATATGGTTCCCCGAGTACCACCAGGAGTAATTCTTGAGTGCAGAGCTAGGAGTAACCCCTGAACATCGCTGAGTGTGACCCAAAAAGAAAAAAAAAGATAAACTTTTTTTTTTTTCCCGGGAAAGTGGTGTTGGACCACACCTGCTGTGCTCCAGGCTTATTCCACTTATTCCTAGCTCTGTGCTCCAATTCTTTGAGCTGTATCCTCAGCCCCTTTTTCACAGTTGAAATGGCTGCATAAGTAATAAGGTAGGCAATGGATATAGAAACCAGTGGTTTCAAGTGCTTATGGGATCACTTATGGTGGTGCTTAGAAAACCATACATGGTGCCAGGGATTGATTTAGGGTCAGTCCGAATTTTGATTTTTTTCAGAATTTGTTGTCTAAACATGTAGGCAGGGTGTTTGCCTTGCACATGGCCAGCCGGTTTAGTCCCCAGCATTCCCCAAGAAAACTAAAAATAAATGAACAAACTTAAGAATCTTTTGCTTTTAGTTTTGTTTTGTTTTGTTTTCAGGCCATACCTGACTATACTCAGGACTTATTCCTGGCTCCACTCTCTGTAACTCATTCCTGGTGGTGTTCAGGGATCCACATGGAGCACTGAGGATTGAATTTGTGCACAAACTGATTGCCCCACCTGTTACACTACTTCTTCAGCCCAACTTGTAAAATTTTTTAAATTTGGATTTGGGGGGGGGGGGCACACCAGGTGATGCTCAGGGATTCCTCCTGAAAGTGTTCACGTAGTACTAGGGATCAACCAAAGTCAACCACTGTGGCCCAGTAAACGAGGGACCTTTTGGAAAAAGAGAAGGTTTCCTAGGATAATTTTATCAAGACTCCCAACAAGCCAGTATGGTCTAAGGCAAATGAAATATTATTTGTTTATCATTTGTCTCTTGGGTAACTTTGGTATTGGGTAGCAAAAAAGCAAGACTCGGGCTGATGAAGTAGAATATATGCTTCAAATTTGTTAAACTCTGGATATAATTCCCAGCCCCCAAAACGAAAATGAAGCTTCAAACTTGATTCAGATTTTCATTCTATGAATGAAGTTGTAGAGCACTTACAAATTATATACTTAATTTTTCTTGTGTGTTAAGAGCACATTATGTCAGATAGGGTACTACTTAAGTCACTGAGTCAGCTCCTTATGTCAGCCTCAATGATGGTGTCTAAACGTGATCATTATGCCTAAGCTAGTGTGGTGGTTATCAAACTCACATACATCAAAATCTCCCACAAGAATGTTTGAAAACACAGGTTGCTGTACTACATCCCAGAATGCCAGAATTTGACATTGTGAAGCTCTGGTGTAAGGTCCCAAAATTTACATTTCTTATACTCAAGTGTTATTGCCATTCCAGGAACTCAGCTTCCTAAAGTATTCAGAGACAAGTTTTTCTGCTAGATAAGTGATAAAATACTGCAAGAAATTTCTCGGCCTGGGAAGCTTCAAATTACTGGAGAGCATGCTTTACATGCTGAAGGCCTGGTGTCTGATCCCGCCGTCATTTATCGCCACACACATCCTGCTCCCAAACAGCACAGTTAGCAATCCTAGGATGTGGGACAGACACGCCAACCATTTCCTTTTTTTTTTTTATTAAGTTCACAATATTTGATCACATTTAATATTCAAACACCAATCCCACCACCAAATTCGGAATGTTTCCGTCCCAAACCCCAATCCAAGCTTGTCCCAAAACACAACCAAAGAATATATTTTGTATTGTCTGCTACAAAGAACTGCTGAACATGCTTACAAAAAAGTGTTCATATAGGAAACAGTGTGAAGATTGTTCTGTTTTGGCAGGAGCCATTAAGACATTCTATAGGTTATCACTAACATGTTAAAGTTTGAGTGATGTGAGCTTTGGTATATATATCTGAAAATACATATATATGCATATATATACATATATATATATTTCCCTCTATGATTTGTTACCTACTGTCTGGACCCCATCAAATATGGTGTGGAAATTACGGAGAATGGGTAGGGAGTGGTCGTGCGGTCCAGAAATATGTGAGGCTTGGCCAGAGCTTATAGGGAGCAGCTTGAAGCGTGATGCTGGTTGGATGGTGGAGGTCAGCTGCTGGGGTTGGGTTCCTTTGGGTGGGGAGGGCTGGCCTGGAGTCCAGTGGCGTAGCTTTGGGGGCCTCATTTTATGCTCTCTTCCAGGAGAAGCAGCTTGTGTGTTGTGGTGGTGTCCGATGATCAGATTGTCTGGCACCAGCAGGAGGTGGCTTATGGGAGTGACCCCTGGGTCGTCTGAGACTGGGGGAAGCAGGCAGAGGATCTCTGCTTCTGGGTTCTTTTGAGCCCAGAGTCCAAGTGGACACCATTTCTTTATGGGATGAGTCACGGCTGCTTAAGCAGTTGAATTCAGCTGAAATAAACCAAGGTTGGTTTGTGTTCTCCACTTTACGCCAAGCTGATCCAACTAGAGGTTCCTTTGGGAAGTATCGAATTACAGATGATGGCACTTTCCATCTGTTGGGTGACAAGTGAGTTACTCAGACACAGTAGTTGGTAGAGCTGGTTAAGTCCTAGATTGAGAGAATGGCTACATGGGTGAGAGTCTGTTCACTTGGGCAAGAGCAAATGACTCAGTTGCTAGACTGAAATGGAAAAAAGAAAAGAACTGGGATGGTCACTAGTGGGGAGAGGGTTAAATTTTTTTTCACAAAGTGAAATATTTTTTTACCATAGAGAGGTCTAGAAATTGAGTAATAGAGGCAATAAGGAAGGATTTCTTGGAGAGATGTTGATTGTGAGCACATTCTCTCCACTGTCTAGTCACGAGTTCGTCATCTACCTGGATTGTGGTTTTGGTCTTGAGTGCTGCCAGACCTTTCCATGAAGTGTTTGTGCACCAGCCTGTTGAGCCTCCATCCTCCTATGAAGGCTTAACTGAAGAGCCAGTGGTCTTTGCAGCTACAGGAGAGCTTCCATGGCTTGTTTATCTCATACAAAAAGTGCTTTGAATGGCTAAGACAAGTGGTGAGAACAAACTTAAGTTGACTAAATTAGGAAACTGAACTTTGGTCTGGGTAATGTAATGGATAAGGTGATTTACCTTGTACATGACCAACCTGGGTTTGATCCCCAGCAACACATGTCCCCACAAACCCTGTTAAGGAGTGATCCCTGAGCATCACCACGTGTGCCCCCATCTCCCAAAAAATTAGTTAAGTTCCTGAGATGACACTCCAATGAGTATTTGAGGAACTAGATTGTGTTTGGTGATCAATCTGGTACGTAGAGTCATCTTGTTTTCCCCTAGACCCTGCCTGTGGGTAGCTTGTTCAGGTTCAGGTGTACAGTTTGACTTCTCTTGTCCGAGGGTGTAAACTGGTGGGTGTAGAGGTTGCAGGTGGTATTGTTAGTAGTACCTGCAAGATTGTCAGTGCTACTAAAAGGAAGAGTCTAAGCGGTAAGTTGGAAGTAAGACTCAGTGTTGGGGCTGGGAGGCTCTCTCCGAGTCATGCCCCGAAGAGAAGACTTTGCATGTCTAGACCATTACTAAAGAGAGGATTCAGGACTGAGGCTCCAAGCTCAACTAACAATTTTAATTTTGTTGGAGGCCTGGGGCAGAAAGGGGAGCAACTGGACAGATTTTGAAAACTAGACTTTGGTGAGTAGTGGCATTTGGGTTTATACCACACTCAGGACTCTCACAGTGGCATTTGGGGTCATAGGACTATAACAGTAACCCTGTCTGTGTCATAATGTGCTGGGGGGCTGGAGCGATAGCACAGCAGGTAGGGCGTTCTGCCTTGCATGCGGCCGACCCAGGTTCGAATCCCAGCATCCCATATGGTCCCCTGAGCACCACCAGTAGTAATTCCTGAGTGCAGAGCCAGGAGTAACCCCTGTGCATTGCCGGGTGTGACCCAAAAAGCAAAAAAAAAAAAACTAAGGTCATAATGTGCTGTCAGGTGGTAGAGATTCACTCAACGCCTCGTGCACCTAACTCCAAAGGTTGACATTGCCTAATAATAACAAGGCAGGGCTTAAATAGGCTGACTTTGGGTAGTTTTACAGATATTTAGTAACCAAAAATATCTACCCATTTGAATGCATTTAGTATGCTTTGTTGATATGAGCTGCCTAATTCAGGTTGAGCAAAATCAAATCCAAGGTAAATCTGGATTTGCTGTAAAATGAGACTCCTGCCATCCAAAAGTTAAACTTCCGGTTTCACAGTTTCTGTGAGAACTTGGTCTTATTTAATCTTGGTCATGTGGGAATTCAGCAATCTGCAGATCAAGATCATAGTAGGGACCTAAGACCCAGAGAGACAGCTGTGCCCCACCAGCCTGGTGGCGCTTCCTCTAGTCCTTTACACTTAGCCATTGCTCCTATGCTTTTAAGGGGTTCTTTTGTTTCCATAGGAAGTCTCTTAGGTTTCGTTATGAAAAGTATAAATCTGTGCAGAGAACTACCTTCTAATGGGAACAAAAGTCTCATTGTGGGCTCTGCAGGTGTGACTAGTCTCACATTTTCCCCTTCATGTTTTCCAAACTGCTATTTTGAAACACCTATTTTGTGTATTTATGGTGTCAGGGTTTAGACCAACAGTTTCATAATACAACGCATGTGTTCTAAACCACTAGCTACTTCACTAAGCCTGAAACCTTAGTCTTTACTAAGATATTTAAACATAAAAGTAGTATGTATTTGAAGTTAGTTTAGGTATCAGTCACCTTATAAATAGTTGTCCCTTGGCATTACTTTAGTGTCTTGAGAACAGATGGCCTTCCAGTTCACCAGGTTTTAGAAACCATGTGCTTTGGACCTAACATCAAAGAATGTCAGAATTTCTTTCCTTTATTGCACTACTGCAGTCTCATTATTGCTAACATGGTTAAGACATGAACCAGAGGGCTCGAGAGGTAGTGCAGGGATTAAGACATCTACTTTGAATGTCATCTGGCTGACCCTGGGTTGAACCCCAATAGTGTTTGAGCACCATTGGAGGGGGCATACCCCCATATCACCCCCAGGTTTTTTCTCTGTGTGTTTCTTGTATTCTGGCACAGTGCTTGAGGGTCATTCCCAGAGGTCTGGACCAGGCATAACCGGAGATCAAATTTCTGGCTTCTGAATGCAAAGCATGTACTGGGCCAGAGCAATAGCACAGTAGGCAGAGTGCTTGCCTTGCACACAGCCCACCTGGGCTCAATCCCTGGCGTCCCATATGGTTCCCTGAGCACTGCCAAGAATAACCCTCGAGCAATGTCAGGTGTGACCCAAAAACTTAAATAGAAAGAATGTGCTCCAGCTCATTGAGCTATCTCCCTGACCCGGATACCTTTTTTAAAAACTGACTTCTGGGGCTGGAGCGATAGCACAGCGGGTAGGGCGTTTGCCTTGCACGTGGCTAACCCGGGTTCGATTCCCAGCATCCCATATGGTCCCCTGAGCACCGCCAGGAGTAATTCCTGAGTGCAGAGCCAGGAGTAACCCCTGTGCATCGCCAGGTGTGACCCAAAAAGGAAAAAAAAACAACAACTGACTTCAATATGTGTCCCATGGCTATGTGTCCCATGGTGGCTTTTGCCTTAAGAATTCTTTGAGCAAGGATATTTAAACATATCTGCATGAAGCCATTAGGTAACAGTTACTAAAACACCAGTGGTAGAATAAAGCTGAAAACCTTTCTCACATTGGAAACAAAATATGGGACCTGTCTGGGAGATAAGGGCTGGAACATGTGTTGTGAGTGCTGAAGCCCTGGGTTTGATCCCTGTCAGCACCACCACCCCCACCTCCCCCAAGCCCTCTCCCCCCACCCCCCATGCCTCCCAAAACAACCACCTCATTTCCTAGTTGAACCTGGCCTCCCAATCTGTGAATTGTATTCACCAGCAGGTCGCTGCTTATCTCTCACCTTTTTCTCTTCCTTCAGGCACGGAAAGAACAGAATCTACTTAAAACAATAAAGGATTAATATTTAATGCCCATTCATTTTCTTAGGCATGTTGAAAGCTGCTCACTGCCCACACAAAGACAGATTGCTGTTTTTGGTTATGACATAAATATTTAAGGAAGCTACTTTTGAACCATTCTTCCTTAAGGGATAGAGTATATTAGCTGTGAACTGTACACTTAGACCTTTTAAACATCCATCTGTTATTTATCTCGGGTTTTTTACCAGCTTTGCAAACAGGACTCATACCCCAGGCTGTTGGAAACATTTCCAGGAGCTGACTGTGGACTTATGTTTTCAGAAGGGAACCAGCCAACCAACCTTCACTGTAAGAACTCAAGGGGCCCAGCACTTGCCTTGCACACGCTGACCCAGGTTGCACCCCAGTACCACATATGGTCCGTGGAGCACTGCCAGAATCACTCCATGGAATGACCCTAAGCATAGGAACCCTGGAGGCACATGGAGCCCCTGCAGGGAGGCGGGGTAATCCCCAGTAATCAACCCATTGGCTTGGTTGACCAAGAATTGCTGGGAGGGGCCCCCAGCCCTTCAGAGCACTGCTTAGGAGAGTCCAGCCGTTCCCTAGAAAACACATAAACACAAAAGATGTGATAAGGCCTGGGAGTTAGCTCGGGGGCATAGAACACCTGTCTCAGAAAGGTAAGCTTTGAGTTTAGTCCAGTTCACAAACCCCAGCACAAGCAACTTCCGGCTGTAGTACAGCCAGGAACGTGTGAATGCCACAAAAAAAAACACTCCTGGCGGGCGAGCGTGTGTGTGTGTGTGTGTGTCTCTGTGTGTCTCTGTGTGTCTCTGTGTGTCTATGTGTGTGTCTCTGTGTCTCTGTGTGTGTCTGTGCACCCCAGCAATCACAGGCAAGCTGTACATCCAACTTATGCACTGTTCAAGAGCACCACGACTCCAGGGGGTGGGAGGCCCACCCTGGAGCATTGCACCCAGTGTACCAGCTCCACATGGGTATACTACCCCCAACGAGCAGCAGCCACACCCCGAAAACTGCACAGCCACACGGAGGGGGGACTGGGCTGTGGCTCCACAGTTGAGTGCCAAGTGCCTGCTTTCCACATGAACTGGGTGCAGTCACCATACTGAGGGTACCTGTAGAGAGTACAGCGGGTAGGGGTCTTCTTACAGCAACCAACCCAGGTTTGATCCTGGCACCATATCTGGCGTGACCCTCAGGCAGAGCTTGCAAGCAATAAGCCCTGGCCACTGTTGGGTGGAGCCCAACACCTGAAGAAAGAAATGCCAGCCACCTAGAAAGCCCACGGAATCTCTTTCCAGGTGATCACAATCCGTTTAGAAGACGTAGTTTTCTTCACATCCGTTATTGTAATTTATCCTTCATCCACGGTTGGCAGTTTCAGGATTGGTAGATCACACGAAGGAGAGTGTTTGCATTGCATACCGGAGGCCTGGGTTTGACCCCAGCATTTCAGGGTCCCCCAAAAGACCCCAGGGTATTCCTGAGCACCATCAGGTGTCAACATCCCCCAAAATATGGGCAATTTGAATATCCAAAGTGATAGTTTTAATAAATTTGGTTTCGGGGCTGGAGAGATAGTACAGCAGATAGGACATTTGCCTTGCACTCGGCCGACCCGGGTTCAATTCCCAGCATCCCATATGGTCCCCTGAGTATCGCCAGGAGTAATTCCTGAGTGCAAAGTCAGGAGTAACCCCTGAGCGTCGACGGGTGTGATCCAAAAAGGAAAAAAAAATTTGGTTTCAAATTTATTTGGGGGACAATGCATTATGTGTTTATATACCCTCTTGGGTTTGTTTCGTTTTGTTGGATTTGTTTTGTGCAGTAGCCCCTGAGCACTGTTTCCTCCTCACCACACCGCTGGGTGTGACCCAACACCCCCACGCCTGGTCTGGAGATGTGACTTCAATGTCAAGGCACATGTGAGGTCCTGACCTTGAGTCCCTGCACCACGTGGCTCCCCAAGGAGACACCAGTGTGGGCCACACAACAAATAAATTGATGGGCGTGCAGACCTGAGCAGCTCAGGGCCCATCCCTGACATTCCCAACAAACACCATGTGGCCTCTCTACTACAACCAGTTGTAACTCTGGTAGCCCAGGGTAAGCAGGAGGCTCCTTGTACCAAAAAATAACAAATGGCAGTGGCTAAGACTACCTCTTGGCATTGGAACACATGCCTCATGCATATAGTACCACCAACACAAAAGCTCATGCAGTGATACTGAGTGCCACTGAACTATGCACAAGTGCACAATTTTTTTAGAATAAATCAATTCGGGCTGGAGCAATAGCACAGCGGGTAGGGCATTTGCCTTGCACATGGCCGACCCCGGTTCAATTCCTAGCATCCCATATAGTCCCCTGAGCACCACCGGGGTAATTCCGAAGTGCAGAGCCAGGAGTAACCCCTGAGCATCGCCTGGTGTGACCCAAAAAGCAAAAAATAATAATTCATAGTATGTGACAGTCTCCATGTTGCTTGGGGGCTACTCTAAGCACATACTCAGAGTACTCCATATACTCTAAGCACATGGGCTCTAAGCACATGGGCCATTCCTGGAAGTAGTCTGGGAGCCATGCAGTGCTGGAATGGAGTCTGGGCTCCAGCCTGCAGAGCGTGCAGTCTACCCACAAAGCTACCTCTGGCGCTGCAACTTTGTAAAATTACATATGCTGGAGCCAGAGGAACGATACAGCAGATCAGGTACTTGCTTTGCATGTGGTGGGCCTGTGTCTGATCCATGATACCCTGTGTGGTTCTCTGAGCCTTCCCAGAGTGATCCCTGAGTGCAGAGCCTGAGTAAGGCCTGGGCACTGTCAGCTGTGGCCTCAAAGCAGCATATGCATTCTCAAAAGAATATATTTTTATTACTTATGAAAAGATTTAACAAAGAGTGGTTATTTGGTCACACCTGGTTCCTCACTGTTTCCTCCTTACTCTGTACTCAGATCACTCCTGATGGGGCTCCAGTGACTATTTTGTGGAGCCAAGAATCGAACCAGAATTGGCCGTATGCAAGGCAAGCACCTTACCTGGCCCACTATCTCTAGCCCACACCAAAAGATTTTTAAATACGGGGCCGGAGCGATAGCACAGTGGGTAGGGCGTTCGCCTTGCACGCGGCCGACCCGGGTTCAATCCCCAGTATCCCATATGGTCCCCCAAGCACCACCAGGAGTAATTCCTCAGTGCAAAGCCAGGAGTAACCCCTGGGCATCACTGGGTGTGACCCAAAAATAAAAAAAAAAAAATTTAAATACTATATTTCCCTACATAATCACAGGGGTTTATTTGGCCTCAAAACCAAAATATTTTATATTTTGGTTTTGAGGCCACACCCAGGATGCTCAAGCTTTACTCCTGACTCAAGGATCTCTCCTGGTGGGGCTTGAGGGACCATATGCTGGTCAGTTGCGTGTTAGTCATCTGCCCTACTGGCTGTATTATCTCTCCAACCCCAGCATCCTGTTTCAAGTAACAATGGCAGGGGACTGGAGCGATAGCACAGCGGGTAGGGCGTTTGCCTTGCAGCCGACCCGGGTTCAATTCCCAACATCCTATATGGTCCCCTGAGCACCTCAAGGAGTAATTTCTGAATGAAGAGCCAGAAGTAACCCCTGTGCATTGATAGGTGTGACCCAAAAAGAAAAAAAAATCAAGTAATGGCAGGTTGGTTTGTGGGATTTTTATTTTTGCAGTTTATTTTTTTAAGTTTCTTACGATCATTATATCCTACTGTTTTACAAAATATTTTGGTATGCTGGGTCCAGAGAAATAGGACAGCGGATAGTGAGACACTCAGACACTTGCCTTGCAAA
Organism: Sorex araneus; assembly: GCF_027595985.1. Classification (NCBI taxonomy): domain Eukaryota; kingdom Metazoa; phylum Chordata; class Mammalia; order Eulipotyphla; family Soricidae; genus Sorex; species Sorex araneus. Next base: position 109,004,549 of record NC_073306.1, read on the forward strand.
CTGCCAACCTTTGTTTGATTCCTGGCACCACAGATGGTCCCTCAAGCACTGCCAGGTTGACCCTGAGCACAACAGGAGTGAGCCCTTAGCACAACTGGGTGTGGCCCAAACCCCTCAAATAATTCAGAACTCTGAAAAGGGCCTGCTCTCTCGTGCTCTGGAATTGAATTTCAGGGAAACTGAGTACCACACATGGTTCTAATCACCGTTATTGGCTAGAAAACATCTGTGAGAAATATGAAGGTGAACTGTGGAGGGATATTTAATTTGCAAGACCTGTTGGCTGCCTCGCCCCAAAGTGTTAGGTTGCTTTCTGCTAAATGAGGTAAGTTTGGGGGTACTTTTTCCTAAAGAGTCTGGAGAGCTCCAGGGATTCCTAAGAGTGCAGCCTTTCACTTGCAGGCCCTGGTTTGAATGTAACCAGAGTTAACCTCTGACCCTAGATTGTGTGCAAGACAGTGATGGCCCCTGGTCTGCCTTGGAAACACCTTGGTCTCTCGTTGACAGACTGAGCCAAAAGGCTTCTGGTTGACGGGGCAGTGAGAAGAGAAACTAAATGAGCTCACTCTGGCTCTGAGCAGAGGCTGGAGCTTCCAGTCTTCTCTTGCCACAGCTTTGACGCTAAAGTGACAGGTTTAGACTAAGAGACCCAGGAAGGCATTTAGACACTGAGAATACTTCCCTCGGGACTGGAGTGATAGCACAGCGGTTAGGGCGTTTGCCTTGCACATGGCCGACCTGGGTTCGATTCCTAGCATCCCACATGGTCCCCTGAGCACCGCCAGGGGTAATTCTTGAGTGCAGAGCCAGGAATAACCCCTGTGCATCACGGGTGTGACCCAAAAAGCAAAAACAAAAAAAAGCCTGCTTTATAGGAACAAGGCCAGGCAGAGGGAAGTGCTATTGCTTCAGCCCCAGCCTTTTTTTTTTTAATCCATTCACCACCCCCAACCCCCACCCCCACACTTGCCCCCATAAAGCAATCTTCACACTGATATTACTCTACACCAGGAATTTTTAGGTATTTCTGTAAAGGGCCCGAGAGAAAAGATTTTAGGATTTGTAGATCAGTCTGTGTTGCAGCCTCTCTCTCTGCTGAGACATACTCAAATGAATGTCCCAGTATTCTAATAAAACACTTTGAACACAGGGACTGGAGCAATAGCACTTCCCTCTGCCCGGCCTTGTTCCTGTAAAGCAGGCTTTTTTTCTTTTTACAGGCCTTGTTCCTATAAAGCAGGGTAGGGCATTTGCCTTGCATGCAGCCGACCTGGGTTTGATTCCCAGCATCCCATATGGTCCCCTGAGCACCACCAGGAGTAATTCCTGAGTGCAGAGCCAGGAGTGACCCCTGTGCATCACCGGGTGTGACCCAAAAAAAATAAAATAAACACTATGAACACAAATTTAGATTTTATATAGCTTTTACCTGTCAAGAAATGTTGGGGTTTGGGGCTGGAGTGATAGCACAGCGGGTAGGGCGTTTGCCTTGCACGTCGCCAACGTGGGTTCAATTCCCAGCATCCCATATGGTCCCCAGAGCATGGCCAGGGGTAATTCCTGCAGAGCCAGGAGTGACCCCTGAGCATCGCTGGGTGTGACCCAAAAACAAAAAAAAAAGAAAGAAATGTTGGAATGTTGGGGTGGGGGGAGCAGCGTGATAGGGTAGGGCTGCCTTGCACACTGAGAACCTGGGTTCAATCCCTGGCACCCAGTGTGGTCCCCCAAGCCTGCCAGAATGATTCCTTAAGTGAAGAGCCAGGAGTAAGCCCAGAGCATCCTCCAGGTGTGGCCCCAGAACAAACAAAAACAAAAAGAAAATTGGTCACCAACTACACCAACATAATATATTTTTAAGGTGGAGGATTTTAAGAATATTTTTAGGGACTCCATTCCCCTGAGCACCCATATGGGCCTCTGAGTCTTGCCAGAGGTAAATCCTGAGTGTGAAGCTCAGGGTAAGCCCTAAGCATGGCTGGGTGTGGTCCAAATCCCCACCCCTTACCCCACAAAATAAGAGGTTTCTTAGCCCTGGAGATCACTCAACAGTGTGTGCTTGAGAGGTTTGGCACACACAATTTGGTTTATTCTTTAGATTCAAATAAATTCCACGTTTTCAAAGAGATCCAATGAAAGTTTGCTTGCTTTCATCCTCAGTTCATCTTTTCTCTTGGCCCACTTTTCCTCCCCTCTCAACCCTCCCCAACCACATCCCTTCCCTTGTGCGCAGGGACCATATGTGATGCCATGGATTGAACTGTGGTAGCTGCATACGAAGCAAGTGTCTCAACCCCCTTACTCTATCCCTAGTACAGGAATGAATGCCACGGACTTTCCTGCCCCGGACCCATCAAAGCTAATAAACTCTAACCAAACAAGGAGAATGGAGTTCCCCCCACCCCCTTGTCATAAATTTCCTAGGTAACTTCTTTCTTTTTGTTTGGGAGCCACACCTGTCAGTTCTTAGAGCTTACTCCTAGTCCTCTGCTGAGGGATCACTCAGGGTGCTCAGGGACCATATGCCATGCCAGGATGCTAGGTCTATTACCAGTAAATCAGGTAACTAAGTCCTTGTATTTTCTCAGACCACATTTTCATTCTTTACCATCTTGTTCAGAGAACCACTTTCTTGCTTTTGAACAAGCTGAGGTTGAAACTCTAAAGGATACACACAAAGAGATCACCAAGAACTGCTCTGGATCCCTGCTAGGAAGCGAAAACAGCTGGAGAAGGCTGATGGTGAGATGAGGGAAGATTCCCCAGTTTGATGTTTTCCAGTCTGATCCCTTTGGTGTGCAGGAGATGCTGTTGCGAGTTTCCCTTCTCCTTTAAGAAACAAAAGAGAGATCTACAGCCAGAAAGAGTTTCTTTGAGATCTGGGCACCTAGAGTGAGGCCCACTCATTTTTTACGTGATTTGCATGTAAGTGGCATGATAGGAGGCCCAGTCTCACACTCAGCTGCTATAAAACTGAAGAGCAGTGGTTTCCCCTTAAAATCCTGAATTAAAATCTTGGGCTTGGCATTTTGCCTTGATCTCTCTTTTTTATTCTTGTTTAAGTGTGGGGGAGTGATGGAGGGAGGGGGGTTAGGGGGAGGGAGAGCATGGGGTAGGCAGAGCAGGGGAGACCAAAAGAACAGGGAAAGGACAAGGCTTCACTTCGCACACAGAAGTCATTTGCTCTTTAATGCATACCTTTTTATTTGGTTTTGCTTTGGGGCCACACCCCCTGATACTCTGGGCTTCCTCCTGGTTCTTCATTCAGAGAATCACTCCTAGCAGGCTTAAAGGGGGACTGTATGGGATGATGGGGATTGAACAAGTACCCTACCTGCTGTACAGTCGCTCTTGCCCCAGTCTCCTTATTTGGCTAGAAAGTATTATCTTTGGTGGCTCTAGTTCAGAAAAGCGAACAGTCTTCACTTCTTTTAAGGCCAAAAAAAAAAAAAATGGGTGGGCCAGAGAGAAAATACAGCAGGTAAGATGCTTGTCTCACATATCTAACCTAGCTTTGATCCCCAATACCTCAGATGACCCTCCAAGCACCATGAGGAGTGATCCCTGAGCCCAGAGTCAGGAGTAAGCCCTGACTGCAGGAGGTGGGGGTTTTGGACCACAACCAACTATGCTTGGGGCTTACCCTGAGCTTTGCACTCAGGATTCACCTCTGGCAAGATTCAGGGGACCATATGGGTGCTCAGGGGAATGGAGTCCCTAAAAATACTCTTTTTTTTTTTTTTTTTTTTTGCTTTTTGGGTCACACCTGGCAATGCACAGGGCTTACTCCTGGCTCTGCATTCAGGAATTACCCCTGGCCATGCTCAGGGGACCGTATGGGATGCTGGGATTTGAACCCGGGTCGGCCGCTTGCAAGGCAAACGCCCGACCCGCTGTGCTATCTCTCCAGGCCCCCCTAAAAATACTCTTAAGATCCTCCACCTTAAAAATATGTTGGTATAGTTGGTGACCAACTACCAGGTCTAGCCTGAAAACTGAAAAAAAGAAAAGGAAAAAAAACATTCAACTAATCCAATCCAGATGTTAACCTCAGTAATATAAATAATATAAATAGACTCAAAAAAAACACCAAAATCCAGGTGCCTGGGCATGTGAGGCCTCGGTATGATGTGAAAGCATTCCCCTGGACATTGCCTGGATGCTGGATGACCAGGTCTTCCTGTGACTCCTCAAACTAGAAGTGCTTTTGTGCATAGTGACGTTAAGCCAGTGAGACATCAGCAGAAGCATTGCCCCTCCTGATTCGAACACTGGTTCAATTGGATTAGATTCAGGTAACCAGAATCTATGGCCAAGACTCTCGGTTGTGTGTCTGGTCACAAACGTGAATCAGGAAGGAGCCTGACCTGGCTGGAGTGGCTGCTTTGCCAGTGAGACAGGTAACTAAATACATGTGCTGTAAAAGGGTTAACAATGTGCTCTGAGTAGAGATGAAATCTTCCCGAATGTGTCACAAGCTTTATGAGCCTTTATGACCGAGGTGTTGCTGAGTACCACCTGGCAGGCAGGGGAAAACCTCCGGGGCAGAGGACTGGTGTAAACAGAGGAGCCGGCATCTGTTTTGGGACAGGGCATCAGTCGATCTTAGATGTGGATGGGACCCACGGAGAAAGGATAGAAATGGAGATGGGGATGGTCTCCCGAGCAATGCCAGGAGTAACCCCTGAGCATCACCGGGTGTGGCACAAAAAGTTCCCCTTACCCCCACAATAAAAAAAAAAAAGAAGAAGAAATGGAGATGGGGGCCTGGGGACGTGCAGGGGTATAGGCATTTGTCTTGCACACAGCTAAACCAATTCCTGGTACAACATGTGCTCCTAAAGCACTTCCAGGCATGATCCCTGAGTGCAGAATCAGGACTAAGCCCTGAGCACCCCTGGATGTGACCCAAAAATCAAAAAGAAACAAAGATGGAACTAGAAAGGCAGGCTATGGCTCAGAAGACAAAGAACACTGAATGTTTCAAGTAGGACAAATGTCAGGCGGATCTGAGCATCAGAGGACGGTGCTTGTGGTCTTCAGCGGTTAGAATACAGTAGTCAGGCCGCATTTGTTCTTTTTCAGGGTCAGTTTCTAGAATCCCATAAAAATATAACTCCAAGTTCCTTGGCCTTGAGCAGGCAAAAAAAAATTAGCATGATGGCCTTGTTGAGGGGAATTCTCTCCTCAGAGTTGTTCCCCCAAAGCATGGGTACTTTTTGGTACCCATTAAACAGAGAAGGGAGGGAGCCTGGTCTTTTTCCTGGGGTGCTCATTTTTAAAGGGTACTGAGGACCGGGGAAGCCCGGGTGGTCACACCATCCCCACCAAGTCCAGGTCTCTAAAGCTCAGTGTGGACTCAGCAGGCACCTCATTGGCCTGTTTCATTGGCGTGTGTGAGTCTGAAATGTATCTGAAATGTCATCTCCAAAAGTACCTGCCAGACGTCCTTTCCATGGGGCAAGTTTAGGCCTTCCAGTAACCCTCTCAGTCCTGTCACAGGCACTGTCTTTCTGTACCTCGAACCTCTTGGTGACTTACTCTTCCAAATGGTCCTGAAGCCCAGAAGCTCTTTACAGATCCTGTGTCCTGCTGGTGCAGTCAACAGCAGCTTGGCTGCATTCAGTGCATCTTTCGTTTGTCTCCCTCTTTGGGTCTTAGAACCAATGGTGCACAGGGTTTACTCCTGTCTCTGTGCTCAGGTATCACTCCTGGAAGAACTTTGGTGATCCTGTGTGATGTTGAACCCTTGCGTACAGGTGACTTGGGTTCAATCCTTGGCACCGCATCTGGTCCCCTGACCCCCACCAGGAAGTGATCCCTGAGTACAGAGTCAGGAGTAAATTCTGAGCACTTCTGGCTATGGCCCCAAAACAAACAAAAAGCTGGAAGGGATTGAGAAGTCCCTCTTTCTCCAACTTTCCCAAGTAAGCAGGCTGGAGGCCTCCAGTATTTCATTTAGCATTTTTTATTTTATGCCCTCCAGCCCCCGCCATTCTTTTTGTTGCTGTTGATGTGGTGGGTTGTACATGGCTGTTTGTGGTGCTCATGCATTTTTAGCTGTGCCATTGGCAGGAGCGGGGCGGTCACCCACCCAACTAAGATGCCCACTGAGATTGTACTAATTGCTGGGCTCACTCTCTCAGCTGAGACCTATATGCCATGGTTGTGGTGTTCAGGAAGGCACCACTGTGCTCATATGCATGTTCACTGGAGTTCATACTTCCTGTGCCTGTCACTCTTGCATCCCTGCAGTCACTGGCTGTCATGCTCCCTCTTCTGGCATTTACATCAGCTATCACAGGCAACTTCTAGGGTCAGACTTGAACATGTGAACCTGTAATCGCTCTTCACAAGATATACTCTAAGTCCCCAACCTATTCCTCCAAGCCCTTATTTCACTTCATTTGTTTTGTTTGGGGGCCACACTAAGCAGTGCTTGGAGTACTCCCAGCTCGGTGCTTGGAGCTCACTACAGGCTGTGCTCAAGGCTTGGTGGGGTACTGGAGATGAGCCCTCTCTCCGGCCCAGCGTCCTTATCATTAAGGGAGAGATGCTGGAGGCTTGTGCTCTCGGGTGAATACCATGGTGCTCTCGAATGGGGAACATGGGCAAGTCATTCCTGATCTACAAGGTGAGTGCCAGGAGAACTCAGAGGTAGCTCTGCCCCAGTCCCTCGGAGATAATGCAGCAGATGAGTATAGCTCATTAGGACTCCGCTGTATTTATTCTTTCATCTCTCTCAGAGTCAGAATTCAGATGGGAGATAGTCGTCTCCAGTTCACATCTTTTTTCAGTGGAACATGCTCTCAGCATGATTTGCCATAGAGAACCCTGACCCGGCTTCTTTTTTTTTTTTTTCTTTTTGGGTCACACCCAGCAATGCACCAGGAAAAGCAGGTCAACAAATGAATGAATAAATGAATGAAAACAAAGTATTGTTTTCAATACTTTGCAAATGTTTTAGTTCTTTCATTAGAAGAGTGGAGCTTTTGTTTGTGTGGGGACTAGAAATATGCTGTAGGAACTTAAATTCTTTTTTTTTTTTAAGAACTTAAATTCTATTGTCTTCAATTTGTCTATGGTAAGAATTGATTTCATTGTACTTATCTGGTACACTGCAAGGTATGGCCCCAAACAGTAAACAAAATGGTGACCTACATATTTTTTCTTTATTTTCTTTCGTTATTTTTGGAGGGGGCTGTGCCCAACCAGTTCAGGGCTTACTCCTGACTGCACTCAGGAATTACTCATGGCAGGGCTTAGGGGACCCTGTGGGGTACCAGGGATCAACCTGGGTCTGAAAATGGAAGGCCCTACCAACTGTACTATCTCTCTGGCCCCAATATATTTTTTTTCTTTTTGGGTCACACCCAGCGATGCTCAGGGGTTACTCCTGGCTTTGCACTCAGGAATTACTCCTGGCGGTGCTTGGGGGACCATATGGGATGCCGGGGATCGAACCCGGGTCGGCCGCGTGCAAGGCAAACGCCCTACCCGCTGTGCTATCGCTCCGGCCCCTATTTTTCTTTTTTTAATTTAATTTTTTTCATAAGCTAATTTTTATACTTTTTTTCAGTGATCCTTTTATTTTATTATTATTTTTTTATTAGTGAATCACCATGAGGGTACAGTTACAGATTTATATATTTTCGTGCTTATGTTTCAGTCATACAATGCTCAAGAACCCATCCCAATTTTTTATACTTTTGCTTTGGGGGCTGTAACCAATGGTGCTCAGGGCTTACTCCTAGGTTTGCGCTCAGAGATCACTACCTGCAGTACTATCTCTCAAACCCCAAAGGGAAACACTTCTTAATCCAACCTGGCTTCAATGTCCTCACCTGTAAGAAAGAAAATAAAGAAATAGTCACTAATACACAGAAAGAGAGGGACAGACATTGAAGGACTGCACTCATTTGTAGAGTATAGAATAACATCACATGAGGCTGACACCCAAGGACAGTAGATACAAGGGCCAGGAGGATTGCCCATAGCTGGAAGTCTGCTTCATGAGCAGAGCTCCCCTCTGCTAAGGAGATAAGCCATCTGTATTAAAGCATCTATAAGGCAGATGGAATAGAGAAGGGATCACTAGGAAAATGGTGGCTGGAGGAATCAGTTGGGATGGGAGATATGTGCCGAAAGCAGATAATGGACCAAACACGATGACTTCTCAGTGTCTGTGTTGCAAGCCATAATGCCCAAAAGTAGAGAGACAGTATGGGGAATATTGTCTGTCATGGAGACAGGGGGAGAGCGGGTAAGGGGGAGTATAAAAAACCTGTATGAATTTCAAAAAAATAAATAGTCATTAATACAGCTCTGTGAAATTGATGCCCTGGGGCTGGAGAGATAGCACAGCGGGTAGGGCGTTTGCCTTGCACGCGGCCGACCCGGGTTCGAATCCCAGCATCCCATATGGTCCCCTGAGCATGACCAGGGGTAATTCCTGAGTGCAAAGCCAGGAGTAACCCTTTGCATTGCCAGGTGTGACCCAAAAAGCAAAAAAAAAAAAAAAAAAAGAAAAGAAAGAAATTGATGCCCTACTGTGTTGTGTTCGGTACATGTTATTTATTTAGTTATTGCTTTTTGGGTCTCACCCAGCGATGCACAGGGGTTACTCCTGGCTCATGCACTCAGGAATTACGCCTGGCGTTGCTCGGTGGACCATATGGGATGCTAGGAATTGAACCCAGGTTGCCAACGCCCTACCTACAAACGCCCTACCCACTGTGCTATCGCTCCAGCCCCTTGGTACATGTTATTACCGAACTATCATTGAATAACTTCATCTGTTATTTAGGTGATAATGATTTACAGGGAACAGAGTATAGATGACCTCAGATTATTATTATAGCTGTTATTGATGGTTGCTAAACTGAAGGGTGGTCATTCTGGAACACTGCCAGGTTTTACCTCAGTTTCCTGGCATAATGCTGATTTCCTGACCCTGAGAACACTGCTCCCCCACACACATACACCCCGCCCCCTTCCATGCTCGCCTTGCCTAGTGCTCTGATCCAGGCTTCAGTCTCTCACCCTTCACTTCTAACCCAGGAATGAGGCGCGGGCTCTGTTGTGGAGAGGTGAGCCTGAGCCCGCTCCATCCCTCCTAGAAGCTCCCGGGGCAAGGTGAAGTTTCAGTCTTCAGAATCCCCAGATCCACGGCAGCTGCATCCCACAATTTCCTCACTGTGCCAGGTCGAGCTGGCGGCCACCTCTCCAACACGTTCCTCATAGTTTCAGAAGTATGCGGGATATCAGGAGTGCCTTCCAGATCCTGGAGCCTCAGAGCGCACTGGACGAAACTGGACCGTAAACTGAGGCTCAGAGAGACTTGGCCAAGTGACTTCTGTCCCTTACGTTAGGTTCAGACTTGGGGCTCCAGGTCCCAGAGACATCCGTGACACCGCCAGGCTGCCCCTTTCCGGCCTCTCTCCCTGGCAACCACCCCAAAGCAGGGGGTGGGGGGTGTGACCGAGGCCACCCGAGCTCTCTTGATACAGGGGACCCCAAGTCGCGTCCCCTGTGCGGAGATCCGTGACAGCTTTGACTCCCTGGGGCTGGGGTGGGGGTGGGGTTCCTCCCAGGGTGCGGGGCCGCGGAGTCCCGGGGGCGGTGCGGAGCTTGCCCCATTGGGCGCCCCGCGGTGGCCCGTCCCGCCCCGGCTCTGCGCGGCCGAGCCTCCGCCCCGCCCCCCGGAGCCGGGTTCCCGGGGCAGCGGGCGCCGCGCGCAGAGCGCCGATGGGTCGGGCCGCGGCGGGGCGCAGCATGGCCCGGCCCGTGCAGCTGGCGCCCGCGTCGCTGGCGCTGGTGCTGTGCAGGGTGGAGGCGCGGGCGGCGGCCGGGGCCGCCGAGGAGCCCGGCGGGCGCGCCGTGTTCCGCGCGTTCCGCCGCGCCAACGCGCGCTGTTTCTGGAACTCGCGGCTGGCGCGCGCCGCCTCGCGGCTGGCCTTCCAGGGCTGGCTGGGCCGCGGGGTGCTGCTGGTGCACGCGCCCCCCGCCAGCCTGCAGGTGCTGCGCGACGCCTGGGGCCGCCGGGCGCTGCGTCCGCCGCGCGGCTTCCGCATCAGGGCGCTGGGTGAGTGCGGGCCCGGGCGGGGGGCGCGGGGGCTCGCAACCGAGGACCTTGCTCTCCCGGATGGGGATGCTCGGGCGCGGGGAAAGAACTCGGGGCTCTGCGCGCGTGCTGTGCCCCAGGTTGCGTCCCCGGGCACATCGTGGTTCCGCCCTGTGCATCCACCCCTGCCTCTTACCCCCCCCCCCCCAAAAAAAAAAAAGGCAAGGAAAGGGGAGCTCTAGGTGTACGGGAGAGGCGCTGCGTCTCAGGAGCCCGAGCGGAGGCCAGGAGACCGCGATTCGAGTTTGGCTTTCCGAGGCGCTTGGGAAGAGCACCCCAGGGCGCTGGACAAAGCCACCCTTATATTGCTCGCATTGCGACCCTTCCAAACCAGCTTTTGTATGTTTTTGTCTTGGGGCCACGCCCGACGATGCTCAGGGATACTCCTGGCTCTGCACTCAGGAATTACTCCTGGCGGTGCTCAAGGATCCATAAGGTACTGGAGATCCAATCCGGGTCGGACGGCTACCCTCAGAGTCGCCCAGAGGGTAGTCTGAGGGACACCTATGAGGGCACTCCGAGGAACACTGTACTCTCCGAATCGCTCCGCTCCCCCCCACCCCTCTTTCTAAATGGTAGACTTGGAGCCCTCAACCGTGTGGTTTTCCTGCCCTGCTAGGGTGTTGTGATCTTGGACCAGGGCCTAGCTGAAATGTAGGGGTCCTTAACTGCGGGTGGGGCGGTGGGGGTGGATAAATGACGAATAGCGCCCTGGACACGCTCCGACGTAGGTAACTAGAGAATCTAAGCAGAGTTCTCAGAGAAAAAGAGATCTGCGTCCCAGTCTTCAGAAAGTGTGAATTTAGTAATTGGACCATATTACATATGGGATGCTGAGGATTGAACTGGGTCCGCCGAGTGCATGGCAAGTGCACTAGCCACTGTATATTGCTCCAGCCCCAGAAGTGTAAGGGCACAAGTGTGTAAGCCTCCGCCTTTTGCCCGAGGAAGTCTCATTGGAGAAACAAAACCTTTGGCCCGTGAGTGGCCTGTGAGCCTCCACTAATGGCTGGGGTCAGCCTGAGACAGCCTACTTGTGTCCATTCCTGGGGAGGCATTTGAGGGTGCTGTTGATGAGCCCTCAGTTGTCCCAGGCCTGAATTTTGGCTCCTACCAAGGACACCTTTCTCTGGATGTCCACTACCTGACGCTATGTGTCCTCTGTCTTTCTCCACTATCTGCTTCCATCTGAGCTGGACCAGAGAAGCAAAAGGATTGGTTTGATTCCCAGGGCAGAGAAGCGCTGAGGGCAGCTGGGGGATAGGAGGGCTGCCCGGGCCAATGAGGCCAAACCTGAGTTTTCCAGCTTTCTGGGGTGTTTTACACACTCCCCACCCCCCACTTCCTACCTTTTCTTCAGGGTAGACCAGAACTCATTGCAGAGACACGTTTCATTTCCTTTGACTCTCCGGAGCAAGGGAGGAAAATTGGTTTCTGGCTGAGGAAACGGGGAGCCAAGTAGCCAAGCCAGAGTTTTCTCTGCGGGAAGGGGTCTGTCTTCCAGACAGACTGCATGAAAAACTCTTTTCAGAGCCATGTCCTTGGCTTTTCTGGTTTGAATTAGCAAGTGTGTTCTCTGGTTTCCCACCGCCTTCCCGCGCGTCAGACTGGACTGCAAAGTGAGAGTCAAATTTGGGGGCCTGGGAGGGGCTCCCATGATGCCTCATCTGGCAGGGGGGGGGCAACAAACCTGAGTGCCAGGGGCCGCACAGTGAAAGCACATCAGGTGCCCCGACTCTGTCCACTGAACGTGCTTCTGCAAGGCTGCAGCAGGGAGCCTGCCTGTTGTGGAGGTGCAGGAGGGCAGGCTTAGTACCAGGTCCTCCGCTCAACTTGGTCTCATGGAATGGTTTGGAGTTTTTAATAGAGCCCTGAGAGAGGGGAGGGCACTTGCCTTGCATTAACCAGGGCCCAGGTTCGATTCCCAGCATCCCATATGGCCCCCCAGGCCCTACCAAGGAGTGATCCCTTGGCAGAGCCAAGAATAGGTCCCGAGGGGGCCAGAGCGATAGCACAGCGGGTAGGGCGTTTGCCTTGCACATGACTGACCCGGGTTCGATCCCTGGCATCCCATATGGTCCCCCAAGCACTGCCAGGAGTAATTGCTGAGTCAGAGCCAGGAGTAACCCCTGAGCATCGCTGGGTGTGACCCAAAAAGCAAAAAAAAAAAAAAAAAAAAAGAATAGGTCCCGAGCATCACCGGGTGTGGCCCACAAACCAAAAGGAATTAAATAGAGCCCTGAGAAAAAGTTGGACAAGGCCGGAGAGATAGTACAGAGATTAAGGTGCCTCCTTGCATTCAGCCAATCCATGGCACCGAGTATGGTCCCCTGAGCACTGCTAGGAGTATGGCCCCAAGCACTGTCAAGTGTTTCCCCACTCCCCCAGCCCCAAAATAAAAGAACTTGGATGAAACTATCCATCAGTTAGAGCATTTTGAGAGGTAAAAATGGAAATTTTATTTGACAACTGTCAGTAGTTAGAAATGAGAGCAGGGTTAGCTGCCAAGTACTAGTCTAACTTAGGGTCCTTGAGTTACATCAAAGGAGGGACTGGAAAGGTAATACGGGAGGTGAGGCACTAACCTTATACTTCAGCCCAGACCTGGGTTCGGTCCCTGGCAGTACATATGGTCCCCTGGAGCACCATCAGGAATGATCCCTGAGCTGGGAGTGAGCCCTGAGCACTGCTGGTGTGACCAGAAACAAAAACCAACAAAAATTGAAGCAGAAGCAACACAGTCACAGCAGCTCTTGGATCATCTCAGGGGCCCAGAAAGTGATGTGGGCAGGAGGTGCTCAGGGATTACTCAGTTTCAGTCCCCTGGATTTCGACCAGGTGAAACAGGCTTCCCAGGCTAGGCGCTGGCACTGTGTGCCACCACCCTGGTTCAGATCCCTGACTCCACCTGGGAGTAGTAGTATTGGAGCACTGCTGGGTGTGGCCCCCAAACCAAACTCTCTCCCTCAGGAAAAAAAAAAAAAAAGACTTCAGGAAGGAAAAGGCAGTACTGTAGGTTCTTACTCAAAAATAGAAAAAAAAAAAAGATACACTTCTAGTAGATTTTAGGCTTTATGTTTTGGTGCTTTGTTTGTTCTGGGGCCACACCCTGTGATGCTCAGGACTTACTCCTCGTTCTGTACTCAGGAATCACTCCTCGCAGGCTCAGAGGACTGTAAGAGGTGCTGGGAATCTAACCCAAGTCAGCTGTGTGCAAGATAAGCATCCTACCTGCTGTTCTAGAGCTCTGGCCCATGTTGTTTGTATTATTATTATTATTATTTTTGCTTTTTGGGTCACACTTGGCAATGCCCGGGGTTTACTCCTTTCTCTGCACTCAGGAATTAATCCTGGCAGTGCTCAGGGGACCATATGGGATGCTGGGAATCGAACCCAGGTCAGCCGTGTGCAAGGCAAATGCTGTGCTATCGCTCCAGCCCCACCATGTAGTTTGTATTTTAAGGCTCATTTTCTTCCACGTAAAAACATTTGGCCATAGCGAGTGTAACTGGCCAGTTCAGACAGAAATGGCAGAGAGTGGGCGGGGCTTCTGGACCCAGAGCTCATAGAGCCATTTGAGCCCTCTATGAGCCTTGTTTGACCTGGGGGTGTAGGTCAAAGGCCTGGAGACATTTTTGCATGCTGGAGACCTACAGTCAATCCCTGGTACAAACTGGCTTCTTGTGCACCACGAGTAGAGTCCTGATGGGTCCTGGGCGTTGCCAGTTCTGTCCCTGCTGGCTCCCAGCATCTCTAGGTCAAGTGGCACCACATCACCAGGTCTGACCCCTCCGAGTAGCCCCCAGGCCCCTGCACTAGTGGGGAGGCCTCCCCAAAAGGAGATAGGAGGATGTACCCTGGGCAGGCAGACAGAGTGGCCTTAGACTCAGGCGCTGGATTGAGTTTCTCCCTCTAGGTTTCCAATTTGCTTCCAGGGTTGTTTTGTTTTTCACTTTGGACCATGCCATTGGTGCTCAGGGCTTACTCCTGGCCTAGTGCTCAGGGATCACTCCAGGAGGCAGAGTGATTTTGGGGGACCCTGTGGAATTCCTGGGATGGAAAGCGCCCCCCTGGCTGTGCAAGAGTCCCTGGCCACTTGCTTATTTTCATTGTCCTTGTGCATGTGCTGGTGGGGAGGCGGCATTATGGTTCCTGCCCTCTGCTTCTCACCCACATCTGTGCTTCCTGGTTGGGGGCCGTGGCTGAGGCTCCATTGGGGCTGTGGTGCTTGAGGGGGTCTGTGGCTGTGCTCACACAGGTGTGCTTGCGGGCACCTCTCTCTAGCTGGGGTGCTTGCTGGGGACCCGCCCCTTTTCTGTGGTGCTTACACACCCCTGACAGTGGGTGGCCGAAACATGGTTTCTTGCAGTGTTGGTGACTGTAGACAGCTGAGGTGCCACATCCATCAGCAGAGTTGCTGGGGACAGTGCTCGGTGTGGGAGGGGAGGGGAAGGGGGTGCCCGGAATGTGTGCCAATGAACTCAGGCTTGCTTACCAGGCAAGTGCGGCGCCTGTGCTGTTTCCCAAGCCCTAACTCTGCACAGAGGTTCCACTGGAGTTTATTTTCTGCCAAGTTTTGGGTCTTTTTTCTCTCCCTCCTCACTTTCTTCGCTGTGTCTTTACTCTGATAAGAAAAATGGTTGTTTTCCGGCTGAAAGCTTCTCCCCAAAAGAGGGTGGCAGTACCATTAGCATGATAATCTGGGGCTCTCTCTGCTTTTGTGCTCCAGCCTGGAGTGAGTTTTTTTTGTTATTGTTGTTTTAAAACTAATGACATTAGCAAATGAAAGGGGAGCTGAGCTGGTGGGGGGAGCCATCTGCCTACCCAGCTGCAGGTGGTGGGGGTGGGGACACCTGTATTTGTTTGGGTGAGTCATTTGCTGCCTGGGACCATCACTGCAGGGAGGTGAAAGGTTAATGATGGCTTCCTGGGGTGAAGAGAAAGACCACTTGTCCAAACAAGTTTGCTCCCTTCTCTGGAATGGATAACTTAGGTGCTCTTAGGGATTGCTCTGCACTCAGGGATCTGTCTGAGGGAGCAGCTGAAGGAAAACCATATGGGGGTGCCAGGGATCAAACCCGGATGGTCCCAGGTGCCCTACCCCCTGTACTATCACTGGAGCCCAATCTTTTTTTTTTAATATATTCTTTTATTGAATCACCATGTGTAAAATTACAAAGCTTTCAGGTTTAAGTCTCAGTTATACAATGCTCGAACACCCATCCCTTCTCCAGTGCACATATTCCACGACCAAGAATCACAGTATACCTCCCCCCCCACCGGAGCCCAATCTTTTTGCCTTTGTTTTTGTTTTGGGGGTTACACCTGGCTGTGCTTCAGGGCTTACTCCTGGCTCTATGCTTGGGGATCACTCCTTGGGGGACCATATGGGGTGTCAGAAATCCACCCTGGGGCGACTGTGAGCAAGGCAAGTGGCTTACCTGCTGTCCTATCACCCCAGCCCCCAGTTCATTTTTTTTCTTTTTGGGTCACACCTGGCAATGCACAGGGGTTACTCCTGGCTCTGCACTTAGGAATCGCCCTGACAATGCTCAGAGGACCATATGGGATGCTGGAAATCGAACCTGGGTCGGCCGTGTGCAAGGCAAATGCCCTACCCACTGTACTATTGTTCCACTCCACCCCCAGCCCCATTTTTAAAAGGAATATATTTTATTTTGGTTAGGGGGTCACACCTGCTCTGTATTTGGGAGTCACTCTGTGGTGCCAATGATTCAACTGAGCCTTCTGCATGTGAAACATGCTCTCCCATCTCTTTCCAACCCAAAGTATTTTTTTTTTGTCTTGGGCATTCCCAGTCTTGTGTGGGGTCACCAGGGCTACACACAATGGTGCTCAGGAGGCTGTGCAGTGCTGAGGATTGGGGATCAAACCCGGGGCCCTTCACCATGGCCTTCTGTTTTTTTTTTTTAATTGAATAAAAATGCCTGTGACTTTTACTATTTTTGTTTTCTTTTTGGGTCACACCCGGCAATGTACAGGGGTTACTCCTTGCTTGTAGATTCAGGAATTACTCCTGGCGGTGCTTGGGGGACCATATGGGATGCTGGGAATCAAACCTGGGTCAGCCATGTGCAAGACAAACGCCCTACCCTCTCTGCTATCACTCCAGCCCTGACTTTTAATTTTTTTAAATTTATGTTTATGTTTACTTTTATGAAAACTTCATGATTATGCTTCAGAAAGTCAAGTACGGGGGAGAATCGAGTATGGGCTCAATCTCCCACACCCCATATGATCCCCTGATTACTGCCAGGAGTAATTCCTGAGTGCAGAGCCAGGAGGAAGCCCTGAGGCATGGACCCAAACCATAGCAAACAAGCAAACAAAAAATTATGTGCCTGGGAATCAGCTTAACAAGAGGTGAAAGACACCCAGAGAAAACTATAAACACTAAAAAAAAGAAAATGAAATCGGGAACAAGACAATAGAAACACATCCACTGTCCATGGATCGGGAGGATTAATAAGGGCAAAATAACAATCCTGCCCAGAGCACTATTCAAATCCAAAGCCTTCCTTTAAACATTCCCATAACATTTTTCAAAGACATAAATCAAATGCTGCTGAAATTTATATGTTGTCATAAACCCCAGAATAGCCAAAGCAATCCTAGAAGAAAAAGATGGGAGACTTCCTTTCCCCAACTTTAAATTATACTATAAAGCTGTAGTGATCAAGACAGTGTGTATGGGAATAATGACAGACTCTCGGCCTGCTGGGGTAGAATCAAGAGCTGGAAGCCAGAGGCCCAGGTTTATGGGCAAGTTAATCATTCCACAAAGGGCAGAGAGTATGAAGTGGAATAAGGAAAAGCCTTTTCAGCTAATGGTGATGAGAAAACTCGCCAGTCACATGTCAAAAAAATGAACTCAGACCTCATTCTCACACCGTACACAAAAGCCAATTCAAAGGGGATTCAGGACCTTGAGATCAGACCTGAGTAGCTTGAGGAAAGCATGCGGAACTCTTCATGGTGCTGACTCTACGGTCATCATCAATGGTCTCATGCCATGGGCCAAGCAAACAGAAGCAAAGAAAACGGAAACGGACTGCAATGGCCAACGTCTTCTGTTTTTTTTTTTTTTTTTTTTTTTTTTTGCTTTTTGGGTCACACCTGGCGATGCACAGGGGTTACTCCTGGCTTTTCACTCAGGAATTACCCCTGGCTGTGCTCAGGGGACCATATGGGATGCTGGGATTTGAACCTGGGTCGGCCGTGTGCAAGGCAAACGCCCTACCCGCTGTGCTATCTCTCCAGCCCCCTGTTGTTTTAATCTGGACTCCCCTTGCATCTAGTGATATTGAGCACTTTTCATGTGCTCTTGAGTTTCCTCTGAGAAGTGTCCATCCACAGTCTATCACTGAACTGGCTTTTGAGGGTATGTGTGGGGGGACGGGGGTTATTCCTGGTGGGACGAGCCTGGCTCTGCGGGCCTCACAGTTCAGAGCATGGGCCACTCATTTGGTGCTGCTACTTCTGGCAGTGCTCAGGCATTGAACTGTGGGATCAAGCACTGCACTTGGGTCTTTGCACGTTAGGCAAGTGCTCCAGGCCTTTCAGTTATCTTTCTGCCACCTAGATTGTTTGTCTTTTGTTTGTTTGTTTTGTTTTTGTTCCACACTCAGCAGTGCTCCGGGGGCTCTTCCTAGCTCCATGCTGTGAAGTGACCCCCTGACAATGATTGGGGGTCCCTGTGTGCTAGGGATTGAAATAGGGTTGCCCCCTGCTGACAGTATTATGTGAGCATTGATCAAAACCCAGGACACTTTCTTCACCTCAAAAAGAAACCCAAGTCCACTCCCCATCTCCTTTTCCCCCAGTCCTTTTGGATTTGTAAATTTGCCAGACATTTCATAAAAATGGTATTATACAATATGGTCTTTAAAAATTTTTGGTGGGGGTGGGGCTGGAGCAATAGTGCAGCAGGTAGGGCGTTTGCCTTGCATGCAGCCAACCCGGGTTCGATTCCCAGCATCCCATATGGTCCCCTGAGCACCGCCAGGGGTAATTCCTGAGTGCAGAGCCAGGAGTAACCCCTGTGCATTCTCCGGGTGTGACCAAAAAAGCAAAAAAAAAAAAAATTTTTTTTTTTTTTTGGTGGGGACCCTACACATCCAGCAGTGCTTGGTGGAATCTCTCGGTAGCAGGGATCAGACTCGGGGCCTGGCTCGCAAGAGGTACATGCTCCTCCTGCCCTCTACAGCTGTTTCTAGCTTGGTGATCTTCCTCCTTTAGAAGCCAAGCGGATGGAGAAGTGGTCCAGTGGGTAGGGTACCAGCCTTGCACATGGTGTGACCCCGGCTTCATCCCCATCCCCAGCACCAGCATCTGATGTGGTCCCCCAAGCTCAGCAGGAGTAAGTCCTGAGCACAGAGCCAGGAGTAAGCCTTGAGCAAGAACAGCTATGGCCCAAAAAACAAAACGAAAGAAAGAATGAATTCAGTCCCCTTCCCAGACTGCAGGCGGGGTCCAGGGCCTGGTGCGACTGTGTTGCTGGGGTTTTTCCGGCCTCCTCTATTCATCAGCGCTGCTCCCCACTTCCTTTGATGCTGCTGTTGCTTTTCAGTGTGGGGCCCTGTGCTCCCTCTCCCTGTGAGGCTATCAGATTGCTACCAGACCTCTGGTTGGTTCCGGGGCCCAGGGAATGGCAGAGACGGCTGCTCTGGCTGCTCTCGCCTTCCTGGGTCCCATTCAGGCACTTTGCAGCTCTGACACATGGCGTTCTCCTCCGTCTGCTGCCTTTGACCCAAGCCGACCACGCAGGGCAGTCTCAGTCTGCAAAGCCAGAGAACTCACGGCGGGGTGCTTGTGGGCATTTGTCTGGGCATCACATCTGGGTGGTTGATGAGTCTCCCTGGCAGGTGTTTTGATTCCACAGTACTGACGAGAGGATACTTTTAATTGCTGCCTTTGTAGTGTTGGGGGTGCTGGGGAGAGCCAGTAACCTGAAAGTCAGCGTGGATCTGCCCCACTCTCCCTGATCCCAGGTTAGTGGCTTATCGGATCTGACAGGTCTTACTGCTGCGCGTCCCTCGGATTCTTCCTTCTGCTCCTTGGTCTCGGACCTCCTGTGAGCTCCGTATCCCACCTGGGTCACGGCTCAGGTTTCCTCCCCGTGGCTGGGGCTTCTGCCCTGCTCTATGCCCTCGGCTTCTCTCCTGAGCATAGACGGATCCAGGACATCTCAGACGCCGCAGCCCCAACCCTGCTCTCCATCTGCTCAGCCCTCCCACTGGGCCCCGTAGCTCAGCAGACAAAGCCCCGGTGCCTTTAACTTGTGCTTCTGGATGCTCCTGCTCCCGCCTGAACCTGCCCTTTCCCCTGCCCTCCTGGAAAGCACCTGCTTTTCTTAGGGTTCGAGAGAAGCCAAAGCAGTGTGGGATCTCGGAAGAGAGCCACCATGAGTTCCCTCAGCATGACCGTGGGCCTGGCAAGTGTGACATCTGCAGGTGTGGCCTCATGCAGGGCATCCTGGTGGGGTTCTCTCAGCCTCTGGGTCCTTGGCCTAATGAAAGATGCCCCTGGATCACGTGAAATCATCTTCCTTACCTAGAGCCTTTAGCCACACCTGTAAAATAGCTTTGCAATCCCGCTGGGTCGGTGTTTGATCACCTAGCAGAGGCCATAGCTTAATCCAGCTGACAGATTTGGGGTTTTTGCATTGCCCCCCACGTGTGCCCACATCAGGACTATCCTTCTATGTCTGTGCCTCCTGGAGGAAAAGCACAATATTCAGAAACATCCTTTCAGCATTAGAAACTTTTTAGACCCCTTCCATTTTCCCCCCATTGGTTTTTGGCTTTTTAACCATACTTGGCAGTGCTCAGGACTTACTCCTGGTTCTGTGCTCAGGATGACTCCTGGAGGTGCTTGGGAGACATTATGGGGTACCTGGAATTGAGCCTGGGTCGTGTGCATGCAGGGCAAGTGCTTTACCCCCTATGCTATCGCTCCTACCCGGGATTCTCATTCTTTTTTTTTTCTTTTTTTTGGGGGATCACACCCAGTGATGCACAGGGGTTACTCTTGGCTCTGCACTCAGTAATCACCCCTGGCAGTGCTCAGGGGACCATATGGGATGCTGGAAATCAAACCCGGGTCAGCCCCGTGCAAGGCAAATGCCCTACCTGCTGTGCTATTGCTTCAAGTACCCAGGGATTCTCATCCTTGAAGTAGCTTCTCTCCATGCATGGGGTTTATGCTAATCACTGCTAATCTAGCGCAAGGCTGGGGTGTAGCTCAGTGATAGGGCACAAGCTTCACTCCTCCCCGTGTTTAGTCTGTCTCCTCCTCCTTCCTGAAAAAGACATTTCTTTCTTTTTTGCTTCTTTTTATTGGGAAGGGGGCCTGGTAATTGGTCCATATTCCACAATGCCCAATAGGGGTAATGCTTGGGGGGCAAAATATGGTGCCAGGGACCCAACAGGGGCTGACCACATGCAAGGTAAGTGCAGTACTCCCTGTATGCTCTCCCTGACCCTTCAGTTTGGCAGCCACTCCCAGTGGTGCCTAGGGCTAACTCCTGGCGTTGTGCTTAGGGATCAGGATCGCTCCTGGTGGTGTTCCGGGGACCAAATGTGGGGCTGGATATTGACTGCGTGCAAGGTTGTACTATCTCTGTGTTATTATTATTATTATTATTATTATTATTATTATTATTATTATTATTATTAGTGAAATGTTAATAGAGACCACATATAGCAGAGTTCAGCAAGGTGGTGGGGACCTGGTTTTGGTGATTGGGCCAGTTCTCTGGGGCCACCAGGACCACACCCAGTGGTGCTAGGAGGCTGGGCTGTTGGGCCCTCTCACAGGTAGGCCTGTGAGCTGCCGCCTGAGCTCTCTTCACAGCCCCGTCTGTTCTTCTCTCTTGTCCTTCCTATTGGGTCCCAGTATTGAGGTGCTGGTCAGGTCCATACCCTTTGTCGTGCCAAGGCAGTCTGATGGAAGAAGACAAATCCTTCCGGGAATCTGCTGGGAACTCATGGATTAGTCGTTGGGTCTCTCAGTCTCCGTGCTCCCGGCTGCGGATGGCTCTCTTTGGATCTGTGGGTGGCTTGGCTCTGTGGACCGGAGGCTGCCCAGCTCTGGGCTTGGCACTGGCCGCCAGCTGGATTAGCACCCAAGTCATGTGTGTCAGGAGATGCAGGAAAATCCATGTGCTCGCACAGACGTTGCTTCAGGTACCTCCAGAAGCAGGGAAGTTGCTCCTGCTTAGGCCTACCCAGAATCTCCATTTCCGAATCGCACCCCTGCTTGCTGAGCACTGAAGCGTTGTTTTGCAGCTGTATCTTCTGAGCCTCTCCTGCTCACATCACTGTGTTTTAGGTCCACCCTGAGCAACTCTGGGTCTGGTGCTGCAGTGGTTGACACAGAGGGGCAGAAGCCTCAGGCCCTCACCTGCGTGACATTGGACAGCTGACCAGGAGTTCTGTTTATGCACATGTGCATGTGTGTTTTCAGAGAAAACTCCCGGGATGTGACCTCAGAGCCCTGAGCTGAGAGTAGGCCCTGAGCACAGCCGGGTGTGATGCAAAAACCACAACAATAATAAGGAAAAAAAAAGCAAAAAAAAAAAAAAAAAAGGAGAAGAAATAAAAATGAGCTTAGTAAGGAGCATATTTTACTCTTTTTGGTGGGCAGTGGGCCACACCTAATGGTGCTCTGGGATCACTCCTGGTGGTGCTCAGGGGACCATGTGTGGTGCCAGAAGTGGAACTGGGTTTCACCCTGTGCATGGCAAGTGCCCCAAGCACTATCGTATATCTCTGGCCAGAGAGGCACATGTGGGTGGGGGTGGGGATGGGGAGTCGTATCCTGACGTCTGTTTCCCTTGCTGGGAACCACAGACAGCTGAGCCTGCTGGACTTGGACACCTCTTCCCGATGTGTGGTTTTAGGCCTATGCCCCTGTCCGTATGCGGATGTGATGACTGGATGCAGGATAGTCCCCACACTGTCATGGAGATTGCTGTCTGCAGTGCTAATACATTGGAGAGGGTCTAGAACCCTCGTGTCCTTTGAGTAAGGCCACAGAAAGAGCCCCAGGGCCATGCCGTGCCTAGGATCTAATCCTGTCATTCATTGCTGATGACACATGTCTCACCTGCCCGCCCCCCCTCCCCACAACTTAAATGGAGGTATCGTGAGTTAGATTTATTATTTATGATAGTATTAATATCTATGCTTTAGGCGAAGGCTCCCTGAAGTGGGCCGTGGGGGATGGTAGTGGTAGCCTGGGGTATTAGTGGGGGTCATTGAATGAAAATAAGGGGGTGGTTGAAGGATAAAGAATTTTGTAAAGCCCTTATACATGTTTTGTCTGTTGTGTGACAAAGTCACAGTGATTATTTTCTAAACAAGCACACAAAATATGAGTCATACTGGCCAGTGGTCACACCTGCCACTACATCTTAGCAAGCATTGTGGGGTAAGCAGGTCACATTTCGTGGGCTGCTCCAGCAAGCAACTGAGTTTATATGCATGAATGCCTTGTTTACAGTGTGAGAATGTAAGTATGGCACTTCATTTAGATTTTTGGTATTTTTGTTTTTGTTTTGGGGCCACACCCAGCAGTGCTCAGGGGTTACTCCTGGCTCTGCACTCAGGAATAATGCATGGCAGTGCTCAAAGGACCACATGGGATGCCAGGGATGGAACCTAGGTTGGCTACATGCAAGGCAAGTACAGCCCTACCTGTTGTATTATTTCTACAACCTTTAGTTTAGTTTTTTTCCCCCCTGAATTGTTTGATTGTTTGCCAGGCAGTTAACATTAGTGCAAGGGCAATTAGTACTTACATTTTTTTTTTTTTTGCTTTATGGGTCACACCTGGCAATGCACAGGGATTACTCCTGGCTCTGCACTCAGGAATCACCCCTGGCGGTGCTCAGAGGACCATATGGGATGCTGGGAATCGAACCCGGGTCGGCCGCGTGCAAGGCAAACGCCCTATCTGCTGTGCTATTGCTGCAACCCCTATTTACATTTTTTATTTTATTTTATTTTATTTTATTTTTGCTTTTTGGGTCACACCTGGCTCTGCACAGGGGTTACTCCTGGCTCTGCACTCAGGAATTATCCCTGGCGGTGCTCAGGGGACCATATGGGATGCTGGGAATCGAACCCAGGTCGGTCGCGTGCAAGGAAAACGCCCTACCCGCTGTGCTATCGCTCCAGCCCCCCTATTTACATTTTTTAATTTGATACTTTTTGCTGTTTTTTTTTTTAGTTTTGGTCACTAGTGGCAATGCTCAGAGGCTCTTTCCAGCCTGTTGTTTGGTGGTTGATTCCTGTCATGTTCAGGGTACCAAGTGGTGTTGGGGATTAACTATGCGCCCCCAGAATGCAAAACTTGCAAAGCAAATTACATTATTGTTATATATTATATATTGTTATTATTAGATCACATACAAAGAAAATTCCATTATTTTTGGTCCAGTATGACAAATAATAGTTTACACATATTTTTATACACTTTCTTCTACTTACATCTTCAAGTGCTTACTAGTAATAAAATCATAGCAGATTGTGTCAGTGCAATATTATTTGAAATGTACAGGAAAATATTTTTAATATTTTCCTATTATTTTGTTATTGATCCATACTGCATGGTGCTCAGGGCTTACTTTTACCTCTGTGTTCAGGACTCACTCCTGTCAGGATCAAACCTGTGTTGACTGCATGCAAGGCAAGTGCCTTACCTGCTGTACTAGCTCCCTGGCTCCCCCTTTTTTGTTGTTACTTTTTGGGTCACACCCGGCAATGCACAGGGGTTACTCCTGGCTCTGCACTCAGGAATCACCCTTGCCGGTGCTCAGGGGACCATATGGGATGCTGGGAACTGAACCCAGGTTGGCCACGTTCAAGGCAAACGCCTACCTGCTGCGCTATTGCTCCGGCCCCTCCCCAGCCCCTTGTTTGAGGCTCTTCAGGGTTTCCTACATGTTATGAGCATATCATATGCAAACAGTTTTGCTTCCTATACTCTTTGAATGCCTTTTCCTTTTTCTTACCTAATTGCTCTGGCCAGACTTCCAAGACTGTGTGGGACAGAAGTGATGAGTGGGTGCCCTTTGTCTTATTGCTGATTTTACAGTTAAAATCTTTCCCTTTCCTCCCCATTGAGTAGGATATGTGTTGTGGACTTTTTAAGAGAAATTATTTATTAATTTACTTAAGTAAATTAATAAATAATAACAAAATAAAATAAAGACTTAAGTCTTTAAATTTTCTGGATTGGAAGACTGTCTATTTTGGTTTGGTTTGGTTTCTCAAGTTGTGCCCAGAAGGCCTGAAACTCCTCCTGGTGGGGGTTCAGTGCTCCGGGATTCTAGGGCTGCTCCCAGCAGTGCTTGAGAAAATATGTGGTGCTGGGGGGAGAACTGGGCTCGGCTGACTGCTGGGCGTGACCACTGGCCTCCTCCCTGGCAACTCTCTCCGGCAGTGCTCAGGGCACCAAACCTGGGGCTCCCAGCCCTTTGAGCTGCCTCCGCAGCCCAGGACTTAGTATTTTTAAGTACTTGTGTTAAGGACTGGAGTGAGAGTCCAGCGGGGAGGGCGCTTGCCTTGCCTGTGGCTGATCTGACTGCTATCTCTGGTGCTACACAGGGTCCCTTGAGTTGCACCAGGAGTGATCCCTGAATGCAAGGAGTGAGCCCTGCAGAACTGCCAGGTCTGAACTTAAAACAACAACAACAACAACAACAACAAAAAACAGGTGCTGGAGCGGTAGTACAGCGGGTAGGGCGTTTGCCTTGCACGCGGCTGGACCTGGGTTCAATTCCCAGCATCCCATATGGTCCCCTGAGCACCAGCCAGGGGTAATTCCTGAGTGCAGAGCCAGGAGTAACCCCAAGTGTGACCCAAAAAGCAAAAATAGAAAAAAAAAAAAAGGAAAAGAAAAGATTCATGCTAGGGTCCAGGTATATGGGAGAGGGGTTAAGACATTTGCCTTACAGTCAGACAACTCTGTTTTTTTGTTTTTTTTTTTAAATTTTTTAAATTTTTATTATATCACCATGTGGAAAGTTACAAAGTTTTCAGGTTTATGTCTCAGTTATACAATATTCAAACACCATCCCTTCACCAGTGCCCCTATTCCACCACCAAAATCCCCGGTATACACCCGCCACCACCCCCCCCAACTGTATGACTGATGAATTTCACTTCATTTTCTCTCTACCTTGATTACATTCCATATTGCAAAACAGAACTCACTATTGTTGTTGGAGTTTCCCCCCAAGGAAGACAGCCCTACTAAGGAAGCATTTGATAATTGGTTTGTCATTAAAAGATTGTATGTTTTCAGTTTTTAGAAAAGGTCACGCGGCTCGGATATGTTCCAGTCCCGCAACCCGGAGCCGTGTTAGTTGCTGCTCAGTGTCGCCAGGGCTCCATCCGGAGAAGGTGTGCCAGCTGTACCTCCTCCGTCTGGATCCCTGGTGTTGTTGGCCCGGATTCGGGTCCGGAGCATTTCTCTGGCCGCGTTGCTCACCAGACTGCCTGGCCTCTTCTCTGTTGAAGGTGGGAAGATGGTGCCGAGGGTGGGTCGAGGGCAGGACTTCCGGCGGCCGGGACCATTTGGAGTTCGGGCAGGCGCTGCCCCACTCCAGTGTCCCCCCGCGGCTCGGACGTGTTCCAGTCCCGCAACCCGGAGCCGTGTTAGTTGCTTCTCAGTGTCGCCAGGGCTCCATCCGGAGAAGGTGTGCCAGCTGTACCTCCTCCGTCTGGATCCCTGGTGTTGTTGGCCCGGATTCGGGTCCGGAGCATTTCTCCGGCCACGCAGACAACTCTGTTTTATCTCCAGCACTACCAGAGTTGACCCTGGCACTGGCAGATACAGCTCACCGCGCCCCACCCCCATGAATAAATGTTCATGTTACTTATTATTATTAGTAGTAGTAGTAGTAGTAGCACTGTAGCACTATCCTCTCATTGTTCATTGATTTGCTCGAGTGGGCACCAATAACGTCTCCATTGTGAGACTTGTTACTGTTTTTGGCATATCGAATATGGGTAGCTTGCCAGGCTCTGCCATGCGGGTGGGGTACTCTCAGTAGCTTGCCGGGCTTTTCGAGTATTATTAGTGTTATTTTCAGGATGTTGGCCGTTGATGGGATTACATGGTGCAGAGGGCAGTCCCTGGGTGTGACCTCCTAGCTACTGGGAAATGGGAAATCTGGGCAGAGGAAGCCTAGTCCCAATCCGAGCAGGCTTGGAGGTCTCAACCCCATATCCCACACACCTGGGTTCCTCTGCCGGTACTTTCATGCATGAGGCTCATCCGAATATGTGGAGAGGGGCCTTGAGCATGGCTGTGGCTAGGCTCTGGAGGTCTTTGACCGCCGGGAGCTCTGCTCGGGGCGGGGAGGGAAGCTGGAGCCCATCCCCTCTGAGGGGCCCCCGGGAAGACAGCCAGGCACGTGGGCAAGAGACTCTCTGTCAGGTAAGGCACTATCCCTTTCACTTACCACTTACAGCAGATAAGGCACTATCCCTTTCTGCCTTGGCTCAGGGAGCTTAGGTTTATTGAGTTACTCCCATCACAGTGCTCCCATTCCTCTGTGTTTACTTGTAATATCTTTCTTTGTGCTCAGTTGACTTGTAAATATTGTTTTTCTCTTCTCCTTAAGTCCTTTGCATAGTTAATTCAGAGCAATGTCCTTTTTGTATGGGCACAAGAAGACAATGCTATCCTTTTGTAACTTGAGAGTTAATTGACTCTGAATGATACTTTCCTCCTGAACATCTGTTCTCTCAACTTAAGTCTCAGTTGCCATTACTTCCTAGTATCCCAAAAGCAGGGTCTCGACGAGGGACTGGATGGACCCAGGGCAAGCTGTGAGCTATGTGCTACCCTGGCATTGAAATGGGCCTGGCCAAAGCACCATAATGCTTAACTATAAGTTAAGAGCATGGTCATGGACAAATGCTGTCATGATCCAAAAAGCAATCACTAGATTCAGACCCTGCTAGGGCTAGGAATGATTAATCCGGCCTGAGCACTGTAGTCTGAGTCTTGGCAAGATGTCCCTAGGAAAGCCACCCTATAAGCCTCAATGTATCTCTTACTGTGTCTATAGAAAATAATGAGTATTAAGAAGCAATATTAAGATGTTAATTAGGGGCTGGAGTGATAGCACAGCGGGTAGGGCGTTTGCCTTGCACGTGGCCAACCTGGGTTCGATTCCCAGCATCCTATATGGTCCCCTGAGCACTGCCAGGGGTGATTCCTGAGTGCAGAGCCAGGAGTAACCTCTGTGCATTGCCGGGTGTGACCCAAAAAGGAAAAAAAAAGATGTTAATTAAGATGTTAATTGAGTTATTGGACTAAGGAGATCAGAAACACCCCTAAGTGGTATTTTGCCCTTGAGCAGAAGAAGAGCTTGTGATATGTTGATTTTACTGCCAGATGGGATGTGGTGTCTACCCCCAATACAGACAGTTGGAGAGAGAAGGGAGAGAGACCAGGGCAGCAAAATTGAGCACTGAGACTAGCAAGGGGGACAGAGGGAGAAGAATGTAGGGGGAAGAATGCAGGAGCAGGCGTGTGGAGAGAGGAGAGACGAGGCTGCGAGAGGGAGCACAGAGAGATGAGCAGGAGAGACAAGAGGAGACGGGAATGAGGGGCCCAGTAAGACTGGACCAGGCGCGTGGGGAGAATGGAATAAACGGCAATTTATCACCAACCAGCTTGGCCCTCGTTTCCTCCTTTGTCCGCCCCACGGCCTGGGTCGCTCACCAAACCCGGGCGGCAAGAGGGAGAGCTGCCCATGGCGTTCCCTAGCTGCCCGGAGATGATACAGGAATGTTTCCATGCTGCTGAACTGTTGCTCTCTTAGGAATTGTTCCTGGTAGGGCTCAGGAACCATATTCAGTGTCAGGAATTGAACCTGGGTCAGCCATAGGCAAGGCAAGCACCCTACCCGCTGTGCTAGAGCTCTGGCCCCTTGACCTTGATTTTGAAGTAGCAATGAGCTGACACATCTTTCAAGATCCCATCACTGTCACTGTCACTATCATCCCGTTGCTCATCGATTTGTTCGAGCGGGCACCAGTAACGTCTTTCATTGAGAGACTTATTGTTACTGTTTTTGGCATATCCAATACCATGGGTAGCTTGCCAGGCTCTGCCATGCGGGCTTCATACTCTCAGTAGCTGTATCGTACTCTTTTTGCTTAGGTAACACGTTTATGGTACAAAAGGGCAGAGGGTGAAAAGTCGCCTTTCCATGGCGCTGGAGAGATAGTACAGAGGTCTAGGTGCTTGCCTTGCATGTGGCCAACCTTAGTTTGATCCCCTGCACCATATAATCCCCTGAGCACAGAGTTGCCCTAATAGCATCTAATATCCTAGTTCTCCCTCTTGGAGAACCTGACAAGCTACCAAGAGTCTATTGTCCGATCTGGAGAGCCTGGCAAGCTCCCCCTGGCACATTCATAGCCCACATACAGTAACAGATATATACATACCTCTCAGAGAGCCTGGCAAGCTACCGAAAGTATCCCGCCTGCACGGCAGAGCCTGGCAAGCTCCCTGTGGCATATTCGATATGCCAAAAACAGTAACGATAGGTCTCATTCCTCTGACCCTGAAAGAGCCTCTAATCCTTTAGAAAGACGAGTAAGGAGAGGCTGCTAAAATCTCAGGGCTGAGGGGGCTGGAGAGATAGCACAGCGGGTAGGGCGTTTGCCTTGCACGCGGCCGACCCGGGTTCAAATCCCAGCATCCCATATGGTCCCCTGAGCATGGCCAGGGGTAATTCCTGAGTCCAGAGCCAGGAGTAACCCCTGTGCATCGCCAGGTGTGACCCAAAAAGAAAAAAAAAATCTCAGGGCTGAGTGTAATAGAGACGTTACTGCTGCCCGCTTGAGTAAATCAATGAACAATGGGATGACAGTGACAGTGACAGTGAGCACAGAGTTAAGAGTAATCCCTGCACACCAAAGGTGTGGGTACTCCCCCAGTGGCCCCCCAAAAGAAAGAAAAGTCTTCCCCCTGGACCTGGAGAGATAACACAACAAGTGAGGTGCTTGCCTTGCACACTGCCAATCCAGGTTCAAAACCCGGTAGCACATACAATCCCCTAAAGCCACCAGGAGTGGTCCCTGGGTACAGAGCTAGGTAGAAGCCCTGCCGAGTGTGGCTCAAAATTAGAAGAAAATAAAAAGTCTCTCTCCTTTCCCTGCTTCCAGCCATTCTTCTTAGCTGTAGTGACCAGTTCCTTACTCCTTCAAGAAGTAATTATATATATAGCTATAATAATCGCTATAGCTAAAACTCCCCCCTTTTTAGAGTACTGTTAGCATATTACATGTATCTGTCTTTCCCTTGGAAACAAAAGGTTTTTTTAGGAAGGTCATTTTTTTTTTAATTTTTATTATATCACCATGTGGAAAGATACACAGTTTTCAGGTTTATGTCTCAGTTATACAATATTCAAACACCATCCCTTCACCAGTGCCCATATTCCACCACCAGAATCCCCAGTATACCCCCCGCCCCCACCCCCCACTGTATTAGGAAGGTCATTTTAAAACAGGAAATTATTAAGGGGTTTATAGCAGCGTAGCTGTAATGTGTAAAGAAACACCAACTGTAGTATGTAATTAGGTACTACATGAAAGTGTTTCCTAGCTAAGCGAGTTCGGGAACCTTTACACAAGTTTCAGGGGCCAGGGATGAGACTCAGGTGGTCAGCCACATGCCTTTGATTCTTGGCACCTTGTACCTTCCCTCAGGTGTCCTCACAGGCACACAGCAGGTAGTGTGACCCCAACAATTCCCTCAACAAAGTCAAAAGATTTCATTACTGGGAAGACTTCTGGGACGCCTGGTGCACTGTTTGCTTTTGTCCTAGAGGCCAAAGGAAAATCTAAGTCCTCTAACGTGGGAACCAACCCTGAGCCAGAGAGAATGCAGTGGGCAGAAACACAAGCCTGGCATGCAGGAAGCCCAGGCTCATCCCCAGCACCACCTGGTGCCCTGAGCACCCCCAGGAACAGCCCCCACACGCCATCACCCCATCTTACTGCCCCAGAACTACCCCTGACAGAGGTTTCTGGAAGGGGTGGAGTTTGACTTCCCTTGAGTTCACAGGGTTCCTAGATCAGAGGGCTTTCAAAGACCCCCTGAAGCTTCAGCTAACTGGTTCTAGAAGGGAAGAAAGACTTTAAAATTTTATGGGGCAAAGAATTCTTCAGATCAGCTAACATTTTTGGGGGTGGGGAGGGGCGAAGGGGGGAGGAGTGGCTTCCAACCAGGCTGGTGGTTCAGTATGAGGGTGTGAGAATGTGATGCAGATTAGACCCTGGGGTGCAGAGATTACCAAGGTCACCCCAGCTGTTCTTGGGGGCTTCTAGGACTGTACCCAGCAGTGCTTAGGAGAATTTGAGCAGGGCTAGCTGCAAGCACCTTACTCCCTGTACTTTCAAGCCCTAGTTCTGGTAATATTTGTTTGTTTGTTTGGGTCACACCCAGCGATGCACAGGGGTTACTCTTGGCTTTGCACTCAGGAATTACTCCTGGCGGTGCTCAGGGGATCATATGGGATGCTGGGAATCAAACCCGGGTTGGCCACGTGCAAGGCAAATGCCTTCCCCACTGTACTGTTGCTCCAGCCCCTAGATCCGGTAACTTTTTACAGTTGATGAAAAGTAGCTGAGAGCATTTGCTATGGTAAAATCTTTACCTAAACTGACTTCAAAGCCATTTTATCTGTTGAAACAAAATGTGCACAATTATCCTTTTTTTGTTAGTGCAAGACCCCTCTCACACTCTTTTTCTTTCTTTTTTTTTTTTTGCTTTTTGGGTCACACCCGGCGATGCACAGGGGGTTAGTCCTGGCTCTGTGCTCAGGAATTACCCCTGGCAGTGCTCAGGGGACCATACGGGATGCTGAGAATCGAACCCGGGTCAGCCGCATGCATGGCAAATGCCCTACCCGCTGTGCTATTGCTCCAGCCCCTTTAAAATTCTTTTAAAGTCAAAGCATGGCAGTTCTGAGTGATAGCACAGTGGGTAGGGCGCTTGCCTTGCATGTGGCTGACTTGGGTTCAATCTCCAACATCGAACACACATGGTCCCTGAGCACCACCACGAGTGATTCCTGAGCACAGAGCCAGGAGTAATGGTGAGCACTGCAGGGAGTGGCCTTAAACCCTAAATAAATAAATAAATCACTGTCACTGTTATCCCGTTGCTCATTGATTTGTTCGAGCAGGCACCAGTAACGTCTCTCACTGAGAGACTTATTGTTACTGTTTTTGGCATATCCAATATGCACGGGTAGCTTGCCAGGCTCTGCTGCTCGGGCTTGATACTCTCGGTAGCTTGCCGAGAGGGGCAGAGGAATCGAACTCGGGTCGGCCGCGTGAAAGGCGAATGCCCAACCGTTGTGCTATCGCTCCAGCCCAAATAAATAAATAAAATTTAAAAATTAAATTAAAACATGGGCGGGGTGGGGCTGGAGCAATAGCACAGCGGGTAGGGCGTTTGCCTTGCACGCAGCTGACCCGGGTTCTAATCCCAGCATCCCATATGGTCCCCTGAGCACCGCCAGGGGTAATTCCTGAGTGAAGAGCCAGGAGTAACCCCTGTGCATCGTCGGGTGTGACCCAAAAACAAAAAAAAAAAAAAAAAAAAAAAAAACCATGGGCGGGAGAGATAGTGCATGGTTCTGTCACCACATACAGCCCAGAGCCCTGCCAGGAGTGGTTGCTGAGCACAGAGACCCCAAACCCAAACCGAACCAAATTCTATTTCAAACCGTTACTCCCACTGCATCCCCGCCCCCATGGCTGTTGTGAGGATAGGGTTAGGGGGGAATGTGGGAGGTGAGGTGAGGTAGTGGTGTGTGAACATCTTGCTGCGGTGCTCTGAGTTCTCTGTGCACCAAGGGGTGCACATCCTGTTGTGGACTCACGGTACTCCTGGAGGACTCACGGTGCTCCCCGACATCTTGCTCCTATAGCGCAGAACTTCCAGGCAACAAGACCAGAATGGGGTGCTCCTTGGGCGTTGGTACAGTGCTCATGCACGAGCTCGCACTTGCACTGCTGTGAGTTGCCCTCACCCGGGCCTCATTGTGTCGGATGGGCAGGGCTCATGCAGCCCTGCGGGTGGACAGCAGAGCTGCTGGGAGTGCTCCAGGAGCCTGTGGACTCGGTACACAAGCTTGCACTATTTCTCCAGGCCCAAAATAATATTATAGAAATATTTGCCTTTTTGGCTCTTTGGGTTTTTTTTTGGGGGGGGATGGGGTGGAGTGGGGTGGTGGAAATATGAGGTGACATTTACATACCAAAAAAATCTGAGTGCAATGGGTAGGATGTTTGCCATGCACACTGCTGACCTGGGTTCGATTCCCAACATCTCATATGGTCCCCCGAGCACCGCTAGAAGTAATTCCTGAGTGCATGAGCCAGGAGAAATCCCTGAGCATCTCCAGGCATGACCCAAAAAGCTAAATTAAATAAATTCTGATCTTTCTTTTTTTTTTTTCTTTTTGGGTCACACCCGGCGATGCACAGAGATTACTCCTGGTCGTGCTCGGGGGACCATATGGGATGCTGGGAATTGAACCCAGGTTGGTCACGTGCAAGGCAAACGCCCTACCTGCTGTGCTATTGCTCCAGCCCTAAATTCTGATCTTTTTATGAATATAGTTCTGAGGGTTTTGTTTTGTTTTGTTTTGTTGGGGTGGGGAGTGAAATAAATTTACTTGGGAAATGAGGGAAGGGAAAGCGGTCTCTATTCTCCAGAGTGTCCGGAGTGGGAGAAGCAAGGTACCCCTCCTAGGCAGACGCCAGCCGTTTGTTCTGAGTCTTGATAAACATCAATGATTTGGTGACCATCTTCACCATTGCTGGAACAAATCCTCCACTCTGAAAGCCCTCATGGCGCCCTTTGCAGCCTCTCCACTGGTAGGATTTCTGGCTCTAATAGTTTTGTCCTTTCTGTTTGATTCTGGGCAGGGGCTGTGTGCAGTGGTGGTCAGGGCTTACTCCTAGCTCTGCTCTCAGGGATCATTCCTGGAAGGGCTTGGAGGAGCAGGTGGGTGCCAGGGATCAAGCATCCTGCCTGCTGAGCACCGCTCTGGCCCCGTGGCGTGCTCTAACAGGTGCAGCTTTCCCAGTCTGTCTTCCTGGTTTGCACCCCTCCCACCTCCAAATGCCATGAAATGCCTTTAGTGCTCATCCCATTAATCTTCTAGAGGTGACTTCAGTCACTCCCTCCAGAAAGACTTTGCATTTCTGTACTGCATTCTGCACTCACCAACAGGAGTCTAGGCCAGTTGTAACATGCCTGTGTAAGTTTTCATTTGTTTTTATTTGGGACCACATCACCCAGTGGTGCAGGGCTCACTTTTGGCTCAGCCTGCAGCCGTGAATCCTGGCAGGGCTTGGCGGAGCACATGGGTGCCAGCACCAAGCACCCTGCCTGCTCTACTGTTCTCTGGCCCCTACATTTTTTTTTTAATTTTTATTTTATCACCATGTGGAAAGTTACAAAGTTCTCAGGTTTATGTCTCAGTTATACAATATTCAAACACCATCCCTTCACCATTCCACCACGAAAATCCCCAGTATACCCCCCACCCCCACCCCCAACTGTGTAACTGATGAATTTCACTTCATTTCTCTTTACCTTGATTACGTTCCATATTTCAACACAAAACTCACTAATGTTGGAGTTTTCCCCCAAGAAATACAGCCCTACTAAGGGAGCATTTGATAATTAGTTTTCCATTAAAAGATTGTATGTTTTCAATTTTTAGAAAAGGTCACGCGGCTGCATTAGCGGCCACGCGGTTAGGATGTGTCCCAGTCCCACATCCCGGAGCCGCGTTAGTTGATGCTCAGTGTCGCCAGGGCTCCATCTGGAGAAGGTGTGGTGGCTGCACCTCCTCCGTCTGGATCCCCGGTGTTGCTGGCCCAGTTTCGGGTCTGGAGCATTCTCCGGCTGCGTTGCTCACCAGAACGCCTGGCTTCTCTGTTGAATGTGGCAAGATGGCACCGAGGGTGCCGGCCCCTACATTTGAAGTACCCTGCCTCAGTGTATAGGTGTGCAAAATGAATTTCGGCTGACAATGAGCTCGTCTAGGCGATGACTCTTTGCTCCCAGCCCTTCTTTCTCCAGCCTTTTGATCCTGGTCCCAGAAACCAGAGTCCATCAGAGTCCACGAAGCATAATGAATTGGTGCCAGTCCCAAGATACCACTTGCTCAGATGGAGCAGAAGGTATTTTTTATGAATGGGAATTGAGGGGGATTGCCGGGGGCCCTTGCTACTGATCTTGCTCTCCTAGTTTGTAATTGAGGCCACTTGGAAAATTGTACTCCCTGGAAATTTGCCCGCACTCAGCAGTGGGATTCTGGTTGTATCTACCTTTCCCACCCTTTAATCTGTCCTTTGTTTTTTAAGAGGGGACAGTCGGTTTGGTTCAGATGTTTTTTCCTTTTGCTGTAGTTTTCTTTTCAGCGAAGTTTGAAAAATTCATTCTGTTATTTCAGATTTAAATAAAAACAGAAGGACACTTCTATTGGGAGGGAAAAAATCGGTTTGTCATGTCTTTTTCATTTATATGGTGCTGGAAATTGAGCCCCAAATTTAGAAGCTTATTTTCAACTGCTAAACTTGTCAATTAAAAAAAAAATTCCCAGAAATCTGCTAGAATTTTTTTTAAAAAACTGTATTGATCAATTTGAAGAGAATTCACATCTTCATAAGGAGTGGTTGTGTCTTGGCATACGAAACAGTGTATCTGTCTTTCCTCTCACTGTGTCTTACAAATGTAAATTCTGACCTTTGATAGGCTGGAGTCTTTGAAAACTGTCTGAGAAACTCAGGGCCTTCCCATTGAGGAGGAGTTAACTGCAGTGGGGTGAAGCAGAGGAAAGTAAACGCCAGAGGATCCACTGAAATCCCCTATGATGAGGGCCACTGAGGATCAGAAACACACATAGGGGAAAGTTGACAGTGTTTGAGTGTTTTGGCTACACCCAGCTGTGCTTAGGACTTACTCCTGGTGGGGCTCAAAAGACCATCTGGGGATTAAACCAGGGTTGGCCACAAGCAAGGCAAATGCCTACTAGAAAGTCTTATCAAACTTATCAACCGTGGACAAAATGTCTTGAAAGGCACCAAAGATGACCTGGGTTGGCCGTGTGCAAGGCAGACACCCCAATTGCAGTCCTGTCTCTCCAGCCCTCCAGTGTCTATTTTTCTAACGTTGACACCCTGTACCAGATTTTGGTCACAGGTGATGATGTGCAGGTTGAGAAACTTTGTTTAAGGAGCAGCTGGGCTGTCTGCCCTTTTTATTTGGGGGAGGGGTGTCACAGCCAGTCAGAATTTTGGGGGTGTTGGCCACAGTGGTGTTCTTGGTGCCTACTTCCGGCTCACTCTTGGGTCTCCTGCATGTAAGATGGGTGCTCAGTCCTTTGAACTTCTCCTGGCCCATCACCTGACTCTAAGAGAAGCATTACACTATGGGCCCCTTCAATACTAATTATAAACGCAGAAAGGGCCCATCTGGGGACAACGATAACACCAGTAACCTGCTCACAGGATCTCAAGGCTGTTCTGTTTTAAATTGGACTTAGTGGTTTTTCCCTTACATTTCTTTTTCTTTCTTTCTTTTTTTTGTGAGGGCGGGAGAGTCACACCCGGCGATGCACTGGGATTATGCCTGGTTTTGCACTCAGGAATTACTCCTGGCGGTGCTCGGGGGATCATATGGGTTGCTGGGAATCGAACCCAGGTGGGCCGCGTGCAAAGCAAATGCCCTATTCGTTGTGCTATCGCTCCAGACCTCCCTTACATTTCTTACAGTTACATCTCCTTCTAAGGCTATGGTAATAAACTTTTAAAATATATATAATATATAAAGAGAAATTGTTTTTCTACACCCATCTGTGCTCAGGGCTTACTTCTCACTCTGCTCCTAGGGATCACTTCCTGCAGATTGGCGGGGCCATGTGGGGTGCCAGGGATTCAACTCTGGTCAACTGAGAGCAAGGCAAGAGCCCGCCCCCATTTGTGTCCCCTCTAGAGGCTACATGAATCAGGGGCAGGGATGTTAGGGGGTGCCAGTGTCCAATAGAGCCATCCCTGTTTGATTCTCCCAAATTATTCCCCTTTTCCCTCTTTAGCAGGGAACGGGGTAGGTCAGGATCAGGAACAGGAGTCCCCAACATAACTAACCCAGACAACATTGAACTAGGAAACTCTGAGTTTGCACAAACCCCAGTCTCTTTCTTCTGCCACTGTAGGAGAGAATTAGGACCTGCTCTCACCCTGCCTGCAATCCACCTTTTAGAATTTTTATTTTGAACAAAGTCCCAGAGCGTCAAATCCAGCCTATACTCTGCAGGCCTGTGTGTGTCCCTAGACCGGGCCAAGGAACTTTTTCTAATCCTTTCTGAGCTCTGTGTCTGGGACCCCTGGATGTTCTTCAGGCTCTCACTTGTCTCTCCCAGTCAACCTGTAATGTGTGTGGGCCCTCTGCCCGCCCTCACCCTCGGACCCCCGACACGTTGTTAAATGTTTTACTTTGAAAGCTCCTATGTAGTTATTGTATTCAGAATGTACACGGAATTTTAGATCAGAGACGGTTATTAGTTATACAATAGCCATGGCACAGTGCAGTGTGAGGAATAAATTACTGTGCCAACACCTCATATTGCCCAGTATTTACTCCCATGCAAGTCAGGTGGGAAATTCTTCTACATGGATGGCCAGACTCCTTCCGTGAGGAAGAGAGCAAAATCCTTTGCTTACATCCCAGAGGAAGAAGCTGTTGCTACCTTCTCTCCTGGGTGCTTCATGCGGCCAAGAGGCATCCCCCTCAAACCTTGGGGAACAGAGAAATTTCTCTGCCTCTCCATGGCTCTGCTTTGGAAGACTTTAGGCCTCCTTTTTTCTTTTCTTTTACTTTCTTTTCTCTTTTCTTTTCTTTTTCCCCCTCCCCCCCTTTCCTTCTCTTTTCTTTTCTTTTTGTTTTTTGACCATACCCAGCAGTGCTCAGGACTTACTCCTGGCTCTGTGCTAAGCGATTACTCCTAGGACCATATGGGGTGCCAAGGATTGAACTTGGGTCAGCAGCATGCAAAGCAAGTGTTTTACCCTCTGTATTATCTCTTCACCCCCAAGGCCTCCTTTCCTCTTGGATATAAATATACACCTTAGAGTTGGGCAGATCTCTCTCTGTAGAGGGCAAGAGAGTTACAAAATGCGCATAAGTGAAGGGGTGTTGGCTGTGTGGCATTTGGGAGAGGGGATATTTTGTATTTTTTTTTGGAGGGGAGCACATCCAGTGATGCTCAGGAGTTACTTCCTGCTCTGTGCTCAGAAATCACTCCTGGTGGGGCTCAGGATACCAGATGGGTTGTCAGGGATCAAACCCAGGTTGCTTTGTGCAAGGCAAGTGCTTACCTGCTGTACAGTCTCTCTGGCTCATGGTAGAGGTGGTATTTTAGGAGTAAATGGAGAGTCTCAGTCTTAAGACTTTCAAAAATGAAGAAGAGGGGTCTAGAGAGGCTGTCCATGAAGTAAGCCTGTTAAAAAGGTCAGTTGGTGGGGCTGGAGTGATAGCACAGCGGGTAGGGCGTTTGCCTTGCACGCGGCCGACCCGGGTTCGATTCCCAGCATCCCAAATGGTCTCCTGAGCACCGCCAAGGGTGATTCCTGAGTGTAAAGCCAGGAGTAACCCCTGTGCATCGCTGGGTGTGACCCAAAAAGCAAATAAAATAAAATAAAAAGGTCAGTTGGCACCCCTTTTCTGGCCTGAAACCCAAGAGGGTAATGGGGAAGTGGGGGAGAGAGAGAGAGAGAGAGAGAGAGAGAGAGAGAGAGAGAGAGAATACAGGTTTGGTTTTGTGGTTTTGGTTGTTTTACTTTGGTGCCAGGGGTTTGGACCATACTCAGTGATGTTCAGGGCTTACGACTGGCTCCACCCTCTGGGATTAGTCCTGGAGGGGGTTGGGTGGACCATGTAGGGTGCCGGGAATTCAATATAGGTCGACCACGTGCAAGACAAAGAGCTTACCACTGTCCTATCGCTCTGGCCCGGGTGCTCTTGTTTTAAGGGAGGCCGGGAGCTGTGACTGTGTGAATGGAGAAAGGGGGAATTCAGGTGACTCCAGCTGATGGCCCTGCCACTTTCCACCTGGACGTGCTCACAACAAATGCACCCAAGCAGTGCTTTGTACCAGAGTATTCCCCAAGATGCAGCCTTCGGTGAGGCAGAGAGGAGAGTGGACTGGCTTCCTGGGGAGCAGGTACTGGCTGGCCTTCTAGAAGCAGAGCTCAGGGGACTCAGGTCACAATCGGAGCGACCCAGACTACACAAGACCTGCAGCTTACATGCGATTTCCGGGGACTTGCTTCATGTTTTCTTTTTCATTTTTTTTTATTTTTTGAGAGGGGGAAGGCCACACCCAGCCATGCTGAGGGCTTACTCCCAGCTCTGCATTTAGGGATCACTCAGAGACCATGTGAGATGCCAGGGATTAAACCTAGGATGGTAGGGTGTAAGGCAAGCACCTTACCCACTGTAGTTCACTCCGACCCTTGTTTTCATTTCTCAGGCAGTGAAAATACCCTCCAGACCCACCTTGGTGGAGTCCACATCTGCCAGATGTAATCGGATGCCTGTATGGCCAGGATGGGGGAATCCAGAGTCTTGCAATCAGAGTTTATGTCCCTCGTGTCTCAGACAGCCTAGAAAGGCTTCTCTGTAAAGCTACTTTGAGGTGAATTGTATTCCCCAACGGCGCTTTTGTCTTCTGAAAGTTAATATTTTCAGGAGGCCCTGAGAGTCTGTAATCAACTTGAAAGCAGCTGGAGTGTGGCAGGCAGTCACAGAGAAGTGAAAGAGCCCCTTGAAACTTCGTGATGTTTTCCAGATAGGGGCTCCAAGGTGGGAGATGGGGGTGGGAGGCAGGGCAGCT
The DNA here is from genome assembly GCF_027595985.1 of Sorex araneus. NCBI lineage: Eukaryota > Metazoa > Chordata > Mammalia > Eulipotyphla > Soricidae > Sorex > Sorex araneus. The sequence continues at coordinate 109,043,647 of NC_073306.1, forward strand.
CTGCTGAAGGGCATGGGGGAGTTTTCCCAGAGTTTTCCCCCACCTGACCCTCTGCCTGCAGAGGGAGGAAGGAGCAGGCGGGCTGCAGTTTTTGTGCAGCTTTGGGTAAAGCAGGAGGCCGGGCCCCAGATCTGAGTGCTTGCAGCCTCCTTGCAGGCCGCAGTGATTTTCTTCAGCAAATGGCAGGTATTCCCCATCCCCGAATCTAAGTGGGGCTCTTCCTTCCTGGCCTCTTTCAGCTCGGAGTTAATCCTACATTGGTGTTAACAGTGATACTGATTCATTGGTTGCATCTCACGAGAGACTTTCTTTTAGGAGAGATTGAAAGAGGCTGCCTCCCCCCACTCCCCTGGGTTTCCAGGTCTGTAACCTTAGACTCTCCCTTTTGAGAGTGAGCCTGTGCAGCTGTGACAGCGCCTACCTTGTCCCCTGTGACTTCTGCCTGCTGTAAGGAAACCCTCAACCATGGCAGTGCACCTACTGCAAACTTTTTAAATTTCATTTTATTCACTTTGCTAATACTTAGCATTGCTAAGATGATAACCTTTTTATTTAAGTTAATTTGGTTGGGGTGCCACACCAGCAGTGTTCAGGGCTTACTTCTGGCTCTGCGCTCAGGAATTATTCCTGGCATTGATTGGGGGAGATCCTATAGGGTGTGGGGGATCAAATCCACATAGGCTGCATGCAAGACAAATTCCTTACCTGCTGTACTCTCTCTAGCCCCACTGGTAATCTTTTTTTGTTTGTTTGATTGTTTTTTTTTTTTTTTTTTTTTGCTTTTTGGGTCAAACCCAGTGATGCACAGGGGTTACTCCTGGCTCATGAACTCATGAACCTGGTGCTCGGGGATGCTGGGAATCGAACCCGGGTTGGCTGTGTGCAAGGCAAATGCCCTACCTGCTGTACTATTGCTCCAGCCCCTGGTAATCTTTTTAAATAGAGTACCCCCAATACACACCCCCTAACGACCCCCCAACACACACACAAAACACATACACACCACACACATGTACACACACTTTACCCCAATTAGTGAAAAAAAAAAGTAATACTTGCTGAAACTTCTGCAGCTGCTTCTCAGGGTATGTTCCAAATTAACCCTGCTTCAGAAAAAGTGGAAGGCGCCTGCCATAAATGCCCTGCGTGTGGCATTCTGGTTTCAAAGCCCCAGAGGTGCTGAAATCACAGCATCCAGCTAGCCTAAAGTTCAGAGGCTTTCTTTTTTTTTTTTCTTTTTGGGTCACACCCGGCGATGCACAGGGGTTACTCCTGGCTCTGCACTCAGGAATTAAGTTTATTTAATTAAACTTAATTTAATTAAGCGGTGCTCAGGGGACCATATGGGATGCTGGGAATCGAACCCGGGTTGGCCGCGTGCAAGGCAAACGTCCTACCCGCTGTGCTATCGCTCCAGCCCCTCCAGAGGCTTTCTTGGAGCAGCAGTGAACGGAGTAAAGGGAGAAGGGGAGAGGGGCCCGGGCTCCCTGCTTGAGTCTACTGGCTGGAGGTGTGTTTTGTTGACACCCCTTTAGAAAAAAACCTAAAAGTGGAATGAGCAAGTGAGAGGTGGAATCTGTCTCAGAAGGTGGCGCTTGGGGGGAGGGGGAGGCGGGTGGGCCGGCTCGGGGTTTCAGCCAGGCCATCAGACCCCTCCCTGCACTCATGCTCTTCCTTTGCTCTGTTGGCCTCCCAGGTGGCCTGTGACACCAGGCCCATCCCCTCACGGGCCAAGTGCCTCAAAGCAGAAGGTGGAGGCACTTTTTCCTTGTGGGGCTTCCAGCCCCTGGAAAGGTTAGGTGCCCCAATTCCACAGTGATGTCATAGGTCAGGGTTGTTACTGAGGCTCATCACCTTTTCTGCCTAGATTGCCTTTCTCCTGCTCTTTTTTTGCTTTTTGGAGCCAGGCCACTCCAGCGATGCTCAGGGCTCTCTTGCCTCTGCACCCAGGATTCACTCCTGGCAGTGCTGGGACAACCATATAGGATGCTGGGGATAAAACCTGGGTCGGTGGCATGTAGGAAGCTGCCTTACCCACTATACTATCGCTCTGGCCCTCCTTCTGCTCTTAGCCTTTTCTGCTTCTACACCTAAGGGAGACAAGGGAAGGCAGTGGGGATTGTATCCTGGCTGTGCAAGCTCCGACATGAGGCAGAGTCCTGCAGTGACATACAGGCTGGTTTAGACTTCACCAACATGCATTATTTTCTCTTTGCTGAGGAGGTCATAGTCAGGACTAGTCTCTAGTCAAACAGACTACAGAAAATGATAAAACTCAGGATTGTCCCATAAGTACATCTGTGTGCCTAGCCAGCACCCCACAAACAAGTACTAATAGTGACATGGAAAATGGAATGATCTGTAATTTACTATTCCCAATTTTAGGGTCCAGAGAGATTGTACTGAGGGTAGGGCTCTTGCCTTGCAAGTATCTGACCCAGATTCAATCCTTAAACCCCATATTGTCCCTGGAGGTCACCAGGAGTTTTCCTGAGCACAGAGCCAGGAGTAAGCCTGGGGCCTTGCTAGATGTGGTCCCCACCCCAGAAAATATCCCTAATCTTGGAAGAAAAGATAAGAGTCTTGATAGTAAGAAAAGAATGTGCCAGGGGCCGGAGCGATAGCACAGTGGGTAGGGCGTTTGCCTTGCACTCGGCCGACCTGGGTTTGATCCCTGGCATCCCATATGGTCCCCCAAGCACCACCAGGAGTAATTCCTGAGTGCAAAACCAGGAGTAACCCCTGAGCATAGCTGTGTGTGACCCAAAAAGCAAAAAAAAAAAGAAAGAAAGAAAAGAATGTGCCAAATCTTATTGTGGGTATTTGGATGATCTGCCACAAATGCCCTTCAGCCAGCTATTGTCATTCTTGGTGAATCATTGAAGCCACTGGACTCTAGAAGGAGTCCAGTAAGTGGACATAGAGGATTAGAACCCAGCTCTGTATGCCCCTTCCAGAGCTTTCTTTATTACCCTGTGCTGCCACAGAAGTAAGGTACTTCTGCCTTCTGATGGTGCACCCCAGGCATCATCAAACTTCTTTGGAAAATAATATTTAGGGAGAGGGGCTCAAGATTACTGAGCTATCAGTTAGAGCTCTTATTCAGGTGTATGATTGCCTTCAACCGATGCTCTTCCACTGAGGGCACAGGCTGTGATCTTTTCACTGTTGTGTCCTTAGCAGCTGCCATGTAGTAAGTACTCAATAATATTTGCTGGATAAGTGAATAATCAGAGAACTGTGTCATGGCAGTGTCCGTGGGCCATGAGTGTTCAAGGCTAAATCACAGTTGGTCCATGTTCCTGAAGTGGGTGGGCTTTGTAGGAAGGAAGAATATATTTCCAGAGAATGGGATCCGAGAATAACCTGTGGGAAAAACAGTCAGCATTTAAGCTGGCTGAAATGACATGATTTGAAATGACTCTTTAGCATGAGACTCATTTGTAAATGTGAGGACTATATATATATAGAGGATGACTTCATTATGGGGACTGTTTATCACTTCACACAATAAATAGCCTTTGTGCTAAATTTCCCCTAGTTTTGGGACTGGAGAGATAGATTGTTTAGCAGGTAGGGTATTTGTCTTGCATACAACCTACCCCAGTTCAATCTCCAGCATCCCATATGGTCCTTTGAGCATTGCCAGGAGTGATTCCTGAGTGCAGAGCTAGGAGTTACCCCTGAGCACCACTGGGTGTGGTCCCAAAACAACAGCCCCCTTACCCACCAAACAATTAAGTTTCTTCTAGTTTCATAGATCTTCTATTTGTTTCTGTGACCAAGCTGAGATGAGCATTGCCCATTATGGCCTTTGCTGGTTTTGCCCCCCGTGTCTTGGGAAGAAGTACTTACTTCTACCTGAGATCAGCCCAGTTTGTCTCCTGAGCAAAGGAAACATATTCTGCACAACCATTTTTAGGGGAGGAGGCAGTTTATAACCTGTGCCCGTTCTGGGCTGATTCTTGTCCAAACCTGGTCTGGCAGACACAACAGACTCCCAGTGTTGTCCCCATCTGAGTCCTTGCAACCTTACATGGTAAAAGGCACTTTGGGTTATGAATTCTAGGAAGGTTATTCTGGATTATCTGGTTAATCCATTGTAATCACATGAACCCTTAAAAGTAGAGAATTTTCTCAGCTCCAAGCAGAAGTGAAAACCCCAGGGCAACTCAGAGAAGGTGGACATGTGACAAAAGATTCCAGCTGGTTTCTGAGGATGAGGAACACGACATAGCAAGAAGTACAGGTGGCCGCAAATTACAGCCACTTTAAGTTAAGGAGAGTTTCTCATCCAGTAGCCATCAAGGGTATGGGGACCTCTCCTCACTGGTAGTGAACTAAATTCTGCCCAAACTGGAATGAGCATGGGAGCAGATCTCCCCTGAGCCTCCAGGGGGAGCCAGAGAGACCTGGAGATGTGCATTTGGTGATGGAGATAATCCATACTTTGTGAAATTGTGCAGTTGTGCAGCACCATGCTTTAGTGCTGATGGTAACTTATTTTGACAACATTAGGAAACAAACTCCTGGGTAAAGTCATTAACTTATTCAGGAGGCTTGGGGACCAGAGAAATAGTACACTTGCCTTGCATATCGCCGACCGTGTTTGATCCCCTGTATCCCATATGGTCCCCCAAGCACTACAAGGAATGATTCCTCAGTGCAGAGCCAGGAGTAAGCCCTGAGTATCACTGGACGTAGCCCCAAACAAACCAAACCAACCAACCAACCAACAACAACAACAAAAAAAAACCCAAAACAAAGGACAGCATTTGGCCTAAGAACTTAGCTTCCTGAGTGTGAAGAGTTTTAGGAGTTTTATAAAGCCCACTGGACAAGGAGGATTAGTGTTACACTGGAAGCCTGCCTCTCTGGTGCTGGGGGAGAAGCAATTGGGATAGAGAAGGGACCATTATGACAAAGATAATTAGAAATGATCACTCTGGATTGGAACTTTGTGCTGAAAGTAGGTAGAGGAACAAACATGATAACCCCTTAGTATCTGTCTTGCAGATCATGGGAACTGGGGTGGGAAATGGACACTGGCAGAGGGATGGGTGTTGAGTCATTGTATGACTGAGACCTGATCATGAACAGCTTTGTAACTATGTATCTCACAGTGACTCAATTTCAAAAATTAAAATTAAAAAAATAAGTTATAGGCAAGTAGAAATGAAAAAAAAATTTAAAAGCCCATTTGTTGGGGCTGGTAGGGTGTTTGCTCAGGTACAATCCCCGGCATCCCATATGGTCCCCTGAGCACCGCCAGCAGTAATTCCTGAGTGCAGAGCCAGGAGTAACCCCTGAGCATTGCTGGGTGTCACCCCAAAAGCCAAAAATACAACAACAACAACAAAAACCCAACCAAAAAACCCTAACCATTGGTTTAAGTTTTTCCCATGCTTCTCTCCAGCTGGGAGATTTCTGCCCAAAGTAAGGGTGGTGGCCTTGTGGAGGAGGGAGGGGTCTGGAGGGTCAAAAGGCCCCCCAATGGGGGGTAGGCTCACCCCTGCTTTTTCTTCTTCCATAGCTTGTGCTGTCAACCAGATTGTGTGTGAGGTCTCTGTGATAATTGGGCAAAAACACGTGTAACTCCACTGGTAGTGGACTTCAGAGCATAATACAGCTTGCAGTGGAAGGGGCCCCTAATTTTCTACTCCTGGCCGATTGAAGTGTGGTGATTAAAGACGCCAGCACTAAAGACTCCTGGGGGCGGGCAGCCCAACCTTCAGAGGGACGGCCTTGGATCAGGGGGCATTTCCCAGAGGGGAAACCATTTGTCTAGGGGTCCAAAACAAACACCACCTGCTAGAGAAAGGATTTCAGCCTTCCTGGGCAAGGCTGGGACTGCCCCTGACATCTCTCTGCAGCTACTTTGAGTTGGTTTCTCCTTTGTTTTGAAGGTGGTGCTTGCATTCTTTTATTTTACGAAAGTGAAAGCTACAGGGAGAGGGGGCTTGGCCTTGGTGGTCTGAAAGCCTTTCTTCTTTTTGTTCCTGTTTGGTTTGATTTTCTACACCTATTTTTGAAGTTTGAACACAATAGAACTCTTTAAAGTGGGGGGCGAGGGGTAACTTTTACAGGGCCTCTTATCTCTGATGAGATGCACGTTGTTACCAAACACTTTGATTTTTTTTTTAAAGGTTCAGATTAATTTTATTGTTAAAATGGCAGAGGGGGGGGGATTCTAGCCTGGATGAAAGTACCATTTAAAATCAGGAAAGTTTCATGGGTTACTTAGAACAAAACATTCTTTTTAAACAGTTTTTATACTTGAGTGTATTTGCAGACTGTTTTCTTCATGCTCTATTGTCATCTCTAATGCACGAAGAAGATACCTTTCCCACAGTGTGATTCAATACAGGCGCCCAAAAGAGATGGTCTCAGATTTCATGTGTCCGGGTAATTAGCTGAGCTTGAGCGGCTCAGTTAAACTGTTTGAAGGTCAATAATGCATGAATTTCTGGCAGACTGCCCAGCCAACTCCACAAACATTCCTGTATAGGGCCTGGACCATTTTTATAATAAAGATGTTGTGTTTTTTTAATATTAAATAATATAAAATTGTTTGCCTCACTTTTAATTTTGTGGCAAATTGAATTGATTTTTTAGTGTGATACAGTAAGTTTTCATGTGAAAGCTTTCCAAAGAAACCTTTCCTTAGTTTAGTCTATTTTGATTGCACAGTCTCCGATGGACACCAAAGTCAAATTCAAAAGCCTTTAATTCAAATGTCAGAATTTAATGGCTTTGAGGAGAACTTTTGGGAATTTATTCAGATAGAACAGTGGGTAGGGCATTTGCTTTGCACTCGGCTGACCTGGGTTTGATTCCTCTGTCCCTCTCGGAGAACCCAGCAAGCTACCGAGAGTATTCTGCACACACGGCATAGCCTGCTAAGCTACCCATGGTGTATTCGATATACCAAAAATAGTAACAACAAGTCTCACAATGGAGACACTACTGGTGCCCACTCAAGCAAATCTACAGAGTGCAGTGCTACCTTAAAGCATAAGCTAAATGTCAATATTGTATGAGTTAATTTCCTCCTCTAAATGTAAGTTTATTTGCTTTTTGGGTCACACTTGGCGATGCACAGGGGTTACTCCTGGCTTTGCACTCAGGAATTACTGCTGGCAGTGCTCAGGGGACCATATGGGATGCTGGGAATCGAACCCAGGTCTGCGGCGTGCAAGGCAAACGCCCTACCCACTGTGCCATCACTCCAGCCCCTAAATGTAAGTTTTTTTTGGGGGGGCTTTTTGGGTCACACCCGGCAATGCTCAGGGGTCATTCCTGGCTCTGCACTCAGGAATTACCCCTGGCGGTGCTCAGGGGGCCATATGGGATGCTGGGAATCGAACCTGGGTCGGCCGTGTGCAAGGCAAATGCCCTACCCGCTGTGCTATCGCTCCAGCCCCCCTAAATGTAAGTTTTTATGTAAAACTTTATCCCTGAAATTTAACTAAACATTTAGGTAGCAAAGTAAACACACTCAACTTTAGTAAAGGGTTTTAAAAAAAATTCTTTTTCAACAGACAAAGTTTAGGACGATAAAAACAATCTGGAAGGTGCTGGAGAGAGATAATAAGCGGGTAAAATGCTTGCATTATAAATGGCTGACTCTGGTGGGTCCCTGATTTCCCATTTTGTTCCCGAGTCCACCAGGAGTTATCCCTGAGTGCAGAGTCAGGAATAAGCCCTGAGCACAGTCAGGTGTGCCCAAAAACAAAAACCAAAGAAAATTAATTAATTTTGGTTCTAATTTTCCTGTTTGGTACCTATTTTCTGAAATGGTCTTGGGTAGCACATCTCACCTTAAACGAACTGATGAACATATGACTGTGTTCTTTGCATAGGCATCATACACTGGAATGTTGAGACTGTTTTCTGTCCTGCTTCTGTTAGTTTATTTGCTCCCTGTCCCACCAACTCTGAGGGACTAAACTTGTAGAAATGGTCATTGTGCTGATGCCAAGACTCCCACTGAAGAGACGGGTTTGATTTTATTAAAGCTTCCAACGGAGGAGCCTGAGAGATAGTACAGTGGGGAGGGCTCTTGCCATGCACACAGCTGACCCAGGTGTGATCCTTTTTTTTTTTTTTCCAGGGTGGGGGAGGAAATCACACCTGGTGCACAGGGGTTACTCCTGGCTCTATACTCAGGAATCACTCCTGGTGGTGATCAGGGGACCATATGGGATGCTGGGAATCGAACCCCAGTCGACCGCGTGCAAGGCAAATGCCCTACCCACTGTGCTATCGATCCAGCCCAGATATTGACTTTCTTAATAACCCTTTCAAGGTTGTTATTATTAGGCACTGGGACACAATGACTGGTTGATGTGTATAAGCTTAGGTTCTGTGCATGGGAGGTTAATTCTAGTCTGTGTTTCAGGCTCCCCCAAGCTTGAAAGGGCCTACTTTGATTTTACTGTATGTCTTCATCTGTTGCTATCATAGCCCTGTATTTTCATTTGCTGGTTGGGCTTCTGCATGCTATATACATATAATTTTCCTTGAACCATTTTTCATCTCCTCCTCACCAGAAAATAGACTCTTAATGAATTATTCTTCTAAAATTCATGATAATTTGGCTCACTCTTTCTTGGAAATTAAAAAATTATCTACCACCTAAATCCTTTGCCAGTACAGCAAAAATATTGATAAGTAATATTGACGGGGGAAAGTCACATTAAATCTACCAGGTGCAAATCTGTATGGATCACCTTCCCTGGTATTTTTTATTGAAACCAGTCTTCCAGGCTGAACACTTGTTCACAGCATCCAAGAGAACAAGACTGTATAAACAGAGAGAACATTGTTAGGAACTGTTTACTCTGGCCCAGAGCCTTTCCTGGCCTGCTGATCCTTGCTCCAGCTTCAGGGTCAAAGGGGCCACAGCCAGCTGAACTTAATGGTGTTACTCCTGTTACTCTTCAATTACTACCAAGTAGTTGAGGATAAAGTTAAAGGGTGACTTTCTCTTACTGTGAAGCTAGCTATGTCTCTAACTGGGATAATTTCTATAGTGATTTTAATTGTTCATGAAAAACAAAGCAATTCCTATACCACTATAGGAATTAGAAATAACATTTCTGGAAGTGCTTTGAATTTGTTGTTGTTTGTTTGGGAACTCTACACTCCCTGTGCTCAGGGGCTACTCCTGGCTCTGGTGCTCAGGAATGGCTGGTGGCAGGACTCAGGGACCATATGTGTTGCTGGGGATTGAACCCAGATCAGCTGTGTGCAGGGCTAGTGTAAAACCCACTGTAAAATTGCTCCAGCCCCTTCATTTATTTTTTTATTTTTGCAGTGCTGGTTCTCAAATACCAGTCCTTATCTAAGTGTTTTTGGATTTTGCAAGCAGTGATAAAATCCTTTTCATTGAGATTTTTTTTTTTTTTTTACTTTTTGATGATACCTGGTGATGCACAGGGTTTACTCCTGGCTCTGCACTCAGGAATTACCCCTGGCAGTGCTCAGGGGACCATATGGGATGCTGGGAATCGAACTCGGGTCAGTCACGTGCAAGGCAAATGCCCTACCTGCTGTGCTATTGCTCCAGCCCCAGATTTTTGTTTGAATGTAAGAAGAAAAATTCTACTAAAATAGTTCTTTCTGAAAGATCGATCAGCACTTTCACTTTGATTTATAAATAATGACACTTAGAGAATTTGCAAAAAAGAAAAAAAAGAAAGAAAAACAACTCCAAGTACTCCTTCTCCCAGCTCCTTGAAAAATTTAGCCTGTTTGCACATGCTCCGCCGAAACTCGACCCAGGTGGCCACACTTTTGTGTGGCGAGATACTGCTGATCAACCAGAATCTGGAGCCTAACTAGACTACTTCCGGTTCCAGAAACTACTTGCAACCATGTCTCTAGACTGAACTAAGCCATAGCCCCACGCCGGCCGAGGACTGGAAATATCCTTTTTTCTCGTCGGGTGGCGTGGTGTCAGCCATAATATGAGGACTATTCATTAAGCAGGCACGAACTTGGTGGCTCGGGAAGGAGGGGGCAAAAATTCTATGTACTTGAAACAACGGGACTTCATATCTCTCCAGTCTCAGCAATGGAAAACTAATTATCAAATGCTGCATTGGCAGTAGTGCTGTCTTTATTGGGTGAAAACTCCAACAATACTGAATGTTGTGTTGAAATATGGAATGTAATCAAGGTAAAGTGAAAATGAAGTGAAATTTATCAACTAAGCAGGCAGGGATGGGGGCGGGGGGCGGGGAGTGGGAGGTATACTGGGGTCTTTGGTGGTGGAATATGGGCACGGGTGAAGGGATGGGTGTTTGAGTATTGTATAACTGAGACATAAACCTGAGAACTTTGTAACTTTCCACATGGTGATTCAATAAAAAATTAAAAAAAAAATTAGCCTGTTTTCCTATGAAAAGGGACAAAAAACATAAGGGAAAACAGGCTGCTTCAAGTCTAGTTCACAGATATAGGGGAGACCTAAATGCGGGCCCCCAGTAAATCCTCCTTGCTTTCTGGACACAAAAATGACCCCACAGGGGGATCCCACGTGTACTCTCTAGTCACTGAGTCTTTTTCCCATCACCCCATACCCCCCAACTTGAAGTTCAAAGTTAGTGGGTGAGGTAAGCCTGGAATATCATTGTGTGGCTAAGCAAAGCCCTTTCAAGTTTTGCCCTATATTACAATGGTCTAGGCTTTATCTTTTTAGAGAGACATTTTTTTCAAAAGTTAAATTTTTTAAATTAAGGGCTTCCGCTTCTTGTTTGAATGAAGGGCAGATAATCGGTATAAGATCAAGACATACACAAAAAAAGTGACTTTATGGTTGGGAGCTAGGAAAGGGAGATGTATAAAAAGTTTTTTTTTTTCTTTTTGGGTCACACCCAGCGATGCACAGGGGTTACTCCTGGCTCTGCACTCAGGAATTACCCCTGGCGGTGCTCAGGGGACCATATGGGATGCTGGGAATCGAACTCACGTCAGCCACTTGCAAGACAAACGCCCTACCCGCTGTGCTATTGCTTCAGCCCTGATGTATAAAAGTTTGAAGCTATTATTTTTATGGAAAGGAAGTGAGTAAACTTATATTAAAGAAGCATACAATATTTGAAATTGTGTCTGGTTGAGGTGGAAGATAATTGAAAGAGAAGAAATCTCAGACGCTGAGGGGGAAAGAGGGGAGAAATGAAGATGGGGAGAGAGGCTAAAGAGTTTTGGATGGCCGGCTTGGCCTGGAAGTTTCCAGCCACATTTCTTATCACTCCCTTTGAAATGCTAATTGTTAGCCTTTCACCTAGGTCTCTCAAAAAGCCAGAGATTCAGGCATTCCCCACAGGACAGCTACAGCCCCACTAAAAGGAGTCTTCCCTGGGCTGCAAAAGGAAACTGAGTTTTGTGCTGTAACCTCCTAACCCCAGGAACTCCCCAGCCTGCCAGAGAGAGAAGCTTAAGCAAACAAAGGAAACTTGACAAAGTGATGTTTAACAGTAGACTGTGACCTGTCAGCTAACAACAAATAGCAAGCCATCCCTATGGCAGTTTTTATTTATATTCATCCAGAGACGTGAAATACTATGAGCTAATGCCAGCTTTGGTTACAACTTTCACACCTTGCTGAACTACTTCCTAACACCCCAGACCCCACTGCCCAACACCCAATGCCTGTATTGACTTCACTGTCACAATTCTGCCAGCTTTCTTCTGACCACACCTGAGTCCATGCAGCTCTGGGGTCAGGATTAGTTGTTGAATGGTTAACATCGTCATTGCTCTTATTAACACTCTGATCTCAACATCCTTCACACATACACCATGGACAGCGTTTGTTAGAAATGCACCACCACAGAAGCTGGAGCCATAGCTATGGCACCTGCCCTGCACGCGAATGACCCAGCTTCAATCTCTGGCAACCCATGTGACCTCCTGGGCCCTGCTAGGAGTGATCCCTGAGCACAAAGCCAGGAGTAAGTCCTGAGCACCGCTGTTCAATTTCTCACATCCTGTATGGTCTACTGGGCTCTGCTAGGAATGATCCCTGAGCACAGAGCCAGGAGTAAGTCCTGAGCTTGCTGTTCAGTCTCTGGCATCCCATATGATCTCCTGAGCCCTGCTAAGAGTGACCCCTGAGCTCAGAGGCAGGAGTAAGTCCTGAGCACAATTAGATGACTCAAAAATAATAACAAAAACAGCATAAAGAAATGCAGAATCACAGACTCACTTCAGATATTCTGAATCAGGGACCTGAGCTATTTACAGAGGGTAGGCATTTGCCTTTCATGTGGCCGACCTGGGTTTGATCCCAGCATCCCATATGGTTCCATGAGCATCACCAGAAGTAATTTCTGAGTGAAAGCCAGGAGTAACCCCTGTGCATCGCCAGATACACTGTACACTGTCATCCCGTTGCTCATCGATTGGTTCGAGCGGGCACCAGTAACGTCTCTCATTGAGAGACTTATTGTTACTGTTTTTGGCATATCCAATACGCACGGGTAGCTTGCCAGGCTCTGCCGTGTGGGTTCGATACTCTTGGTAACTTGCCGGGCTCTCCAAGAGGGGCAGAGAAATCGAACTCCGGTCAGCCGCTTGAAAGGTGAATGCCCAGCCGCTGTGCTATAGCTCCAGCCCGCATCGCCAGGTATGACCTAAAAAGAAAACAAAAAGAAATCTAAAGACTTTCTTCATATTTTATTTTTGGGGCCATATGCAGCAGTAGTCAGGGCTTACTCCTGGCTCCATGCCCAGGATCGGGATGGGGAGACCATATGGGATACCAGGGGAATTAGCCCAGGTCGATATCATGCAAGGCAGGTACCCTGCCCATTGTACTATCACTCTGACATGTACATGTCTATGCATTTTAAGTAATCTTATTGCTACTCAGCTATTATACAAAAATGCTTTGAAAGATGAGACTCGCTTCAAATGCCATGTCTGTCCTGTCTTTTGATAGCATTTTGTGCTTTTAGTTACAAACTATCTTTTGTTTCTAGTGACAAATACTACACATTTGTTTAAAGTAAGGACCATAATTGTAAACTCTCTTCCATAGTTTCTATTACTGTATATATCATAATTCCATATTTAGTAAAGACCAATGAAATAATAATTGCAACAGCTATTCAGTCTTTTATATTCTTTGTTTTGTTTTGTTGGGTCACACCCGACTGTGCTCAAGGTTTATTCCTGACTTTGTGCTCAGGGGTTACTTCTGGGGAATATAGGGGACCACATGGGATGCCGGGCACCAAACCTGTGTCAGCTGTGTGCAAGGCAAGCACCCTATATGCTATATTATTGCTTCAGGCCCAATATATATTCTTTTTTTTTTCCCCTTTTGGGTCACACCCAGCGATGCACAGGGGTTACTCCTGGATCATGCACTCAGGAATTACTCTTGGTGTTGCTTGGTGGACCATATGGGATGCTGGAAATCAAACCCAGGTTGGCCACGAGCAATGCAAGGCTCTACCCACTGTGCTATTGCCTCAGCTCCGCCAATATATATTCTTGATTCATTATTTTCAAATGTATATATCAAATTTAACTTGCTTTTCTTGTTCTTGTTCTTCCTCCTCCTCCACCTCCACATCCTCCTGCTTCCTCCTCCTCTTCCTTTCCCTTCCTCTTCCTTTTTTCCTTCTTTTATTTTGTGTTTTTTTAAACTTTTTTATATAATCACTGTGAGATAGACCCTTACAAAGCTGTTTGTAATTAGGTTTCAGTCATGCAGTATTCCAACATCCTTCTCTCTCTTTTTTTTTTTTATCTCCCATTTAGGTGATGTCTTCCCAGTGCAAATGAACCCAATAGCTCAATCTCAGTTTATACCTTTGGCTGAAGTTCTTTGCTGTGCTATCTCTGATATGAATTCAGCTCAGATCATGGTAACACAGGAATCCCTATTGGAGCATTTGAAGATTCACTACCCAGGTAAAGTAATGTATTTTTCTGAATTACCAATTACCAATTAACAAGTAACAAGTAACCAAAAGTCTCACAATGGAGATGTTACTGATGCCTGCTGGAGCAAATCAATGAACAATGGGATGACAGTGCTACAGTGCTACGGTGTTACCAATTAATTGCATGTCTTTGGTTTCCCTTATTTGTTTTTATTGTAGTGTCACACCTGTAGTACTCAGAGCTACTCTCTGACTTCATGCTTTGAGATAGCTTGGAAACCATGCAGTGCTGGGGATTGAACCAAGGCCTCCCACCTGCAAAGCATGTATTGAGCTGTATCTTTAAAACCCCTGCTTTCTTTTTTTCCTTGTGTACATTTCCCACCATCAATATTCCCAGTTTCCCTCCCATCCCTACCTCCACCCCCACTGCTGCCCCTGCCTGCCTCTATGACAGGCACTTCTCCTTTTTCTCTTTCTTTCCCTCTGGATATTATGATTTGCAATACACATACTGAGAGGTTATCATGTATATCCTTTTATCTACTTTTAGCACTCAGTTCTTGCCTCCTGTTTCATTTTTACTCCTGGCTCTGTGCTCAGGGTTCACTCCTGGCAGGACTCCAGAGACTGCAAGTCAAACCCTGGTAACTGTGTGCAAGACAAGCGCCCTTCTCTCTGTACTATGCCTCCAGCCTCATATTTATTTAGTTAGTTCTTGGGCCACACTCAGGGATGCTCAGGGGTTACTCCTGGCTCTATGCTCTGTAATTACTCTTGGTGGTGCTTGGGGGACCATGTGGAATGCCAGGGATTGAACCCAGATTGACCATAAGTGCAAGGCCATCATTTTATGTGCTGTACAACACTGTTTTTATTTTTAATTATTCACTGCTTTTAGGGTCACACCTGATGGTGCTCAGGAGTGACTCCTGGCTCTGTACTTAGGAATCATTCCTGGTGGGCTCAGGGGACCATATAATATGCAGGGGATTAAACCTATGTCGTCCATTTGCAAGGCAAGGTTTTCCCCACTGTACTAACTCCAGTCCTGTTTTCTTTTTTCTTTCTATTTCTTTCTTTCTTTCTTTCTTTCTTTCTTTCTTTCTTTCTTTCTTTCTTTCTTTCTTTCTTTCTTTCTTTCTTTCTTTCTTTCTTTCTTTCTCCTTTTCTTTCTTTCATTTGTTCTTTCGTTTGTTCTTTCTTTCTCCTTTTTCTTTCTTTCATTTGTTCTTTCGTTCTTTCTTTCATTCATTCTTTCTTTCTATTTTGCTTTTTGGGTTACACCTGGCAATGCTCAGGGATTACTCCCAGCTCTGCACTCAGAAATCACTCCTGGCGGTGCTTGGCGGACATATGGGATGCTGGGGATCAGAGCTGGGTCTACTGCGTGCAAGACAAGCATCCTACCTACTGTACTATCACTTTGGACCCCTGTTTTTTATTATTAAATACATACATAAACTAGACATACTGAATTTTTAAATTATAAAATCTTTTTTTGTTTTGTTTTTGGGCCACATCAGGAGTTACTCCTGGCTCTACTCTCAGGAATTACTCCTGGCAGCTTGTGCTCAGGGCTTACTTTTTTTTTTTTAGTTTTTCTTTTTTATTGAATCACTGTGAGATCGACCCTTACAAATATGTGATGCCGAGAATCGAATTGGGTTGACCACATGCAAGGCAACTACCCTACCTACTGTACTATCACTCTGGCCCCTAAAGTCTCATTTTAGAGCCCTGTCAGAAGAAAAGCCAACGTCAACATATTTGATAGAATATCTTTCTTACTTTCCATATGAGTATTTTCAAAAATAGCACTTGTGGCAACAACTGTGACTCTGTAGAAAGGAGTGCAAAGCAGGAAAAGGGAAAAAAAATCACGGTCTCCCCACCTCATATTATCCCTTTCCTATTTCTCAGAGATGATGAAATGTCTTCAGTTTATGTATATTTTTATAAATTGTACTAGAATACAATACCACTGAGCAACACCTCTGCCCCCCTTCATTTTCTCTTGTCATTTTTTTGTTTGCGGGCCACACCCAGTGATTCTCAGGGCTTACTTCTAGCTCTTTGATTAGGGCTCATTCCTGGGAGTTCAGATATCATATGGGATTCTGAGGATCTACCCTGGGTCAACCGCATGCAAGGCAAGTGTACTATGTACAACTGTACTGTCTCTGGTCCAACCAACCCCCTCCATACAGTTTTTTTTTTCTTTTTGGGTCACACCTGGCAATGCACAGGGGTTATTCCTGACTCTGCACTCAGGAACCACCCCTGGTGGTGCTCAGGGGACCATATGGGATGCTGGGAATCAAACCCGGGTCAGCCGCGTGCAAGGCAAACACCCTACCCGCTGTGCTATTGCTCCAGTCCCTACAGTTTTAAGACTTTTCTTCACACACACCTGCCTGTGCTCAGGGCTTACTTTTTTTTTTTTTAGTTTTTCTTTTTTATTGAATCACTGTGAGATAGACCCTTACAAAGCTGTTCACGATTAGGTTTCAGTCATACAGTGTTCCTAGAACCCATCCCTCCACTAGTTCATATTTCCCAGCACCAGTGTCCCCAGTTTCCCTCCCATCTCCCCATCACTACCCCACAAACACACAGCCTGCCTCTATGGCAAGAGCTTTCTCTCTCTCTTCCTCTCTCTCCCTCCTTCTCTCTCCTTTTGGGCACTGGGTTTGCAATACAGATACTAAAAGGTTATCAGATATATCCTTTTACCTACTTTTACACTCAGTTCTTATCCAGCATGATAATTTCCAGCTATTATTGTCATACTAGTCCCTTCTCTATCTTACTCTCCGGGGGGATTACTTCCAACTCTCCACTCAGTGGTCACTCCTGGCATAGTTTAGAGGACCATATTAGGTGCCAGGGAATGAACCAGGTTGGTGAGCACCCTGCCTACTGTACTCTCACTCCAGTCACTTTTAAAAATTATTTTACTTTTTATACTAGAAAATTTCAAACACGTAAGAAGTTGACAGAATAGTGTAATGAGCTCATTTGTATTTGTTCTACAGTTGGAAGAATGACTTTCACTTCCAATTCTTCTTACTTTCCACTTACTGGCTGCTTTTTTTCTCCTGCCCCTAGAGGTTGTTTTTTGTTTTGTTTTGTTTTCTTCAGTTGTTTGGGTCACACCCGGTGATGCACAGAGGTTACTCCTGGTGGTGCTCAGGGGACCAGATGGGATGCTGGGAATCAAACCTGGGTCGGCTATGTGCAACGCAAACGCCCTACCCGCTGTGGTATTGCTCCAGCCCCCTGCCCCTAGAGTTTTAATATTTAAGCTGTGAGACCGCGATTGTTATAGACTCCCATGTTTGCTCCAATAATGTGCTCCTTAATAAAATGTAAACTCATAATGGGTCTGTCTAATTTAGTATTTGCATTAATTCAGATTTTCTCTAGTTAAGCAGTAAGTAATCTTGTTTGTTTTTGTTTTTCCTGGTTAGCCATGCCAGGCAAATGCCCTACCCACTGTACTGTCCTCCAGCCTTCATTTTATTTTTATTTATTTATTTATTTATTTATTTATTTATTTATTTATTTATGCCTTTTGGGTCACACCCAGCGATGCCAGGGGTTACTCCTGGCTCTGCACTCAGGAATCACCCCTGGCAGTGCTTAGGGGACCACATAGGATGCTGGGAATCGAACCCGGATCTCCTGCGTGCAAGGCAAATGCCCTACCTGCTGTGCCATCACTCCAGCCCCCTGGATTGTTTGTTGTGTTTAAAGACTTAAGTGTCTTCTTTAAAATATGTGTAAAACACTTGTTTTTTTAGGCATTGCAGTTCCACCTCAAGATATTCTCTATACCACTCTGGGATCTCTGATTAAAGAAAGGAAGATTTATCACACTGGAGAAGGGTACTTCATAGTTACACCCCAGACTTACTTCATCACAAATACAACCACTCAGGAAAATAAGAGGGGCCTCTCAGATGACAGTCACCCACTGCCAACCTCCATTACCTATCTTGTGAGCATGGGAAGCTGTGCAGAGTTAGCCAAAGAAAATACTTCTCCCCTTTCCCATTGTCAGTCTTGCCGGTGTTTCCCAGATGCGTGTGCTCAGGATGTACATGAGTTACTGGCTACTACTGAAGTGACTGGAAAAGGCCAGAAATGTCTCGGGGAATCCAAAGCTTTGGTACGGAATCAAGCAGTTTCAGTGTCAGAAGAGATTCATGTTCATGAGAACACCAAACCTGTGTCCTACGCAAAAGACCGAGAGAAAGGCAAGAAGTTTGGCTTTGGGCTCTTCTGGCGCAGTATATCCAGAAAGGAGAAGTCTAGAACAGAGCACACTAGTTTCTCAGCCCAGTTCCCACCGGAAGAGTGGCCTGTTCGAGATGAAGATAACTTGGATAACATCCCTCGGGACATTGAACATGAGATAATCAAACGTATTAATCCCATTCTGACAGTCGACAACTTGATCAAACATACTGCCCTCATGCAAAAATATGAGCAGAAAAAATATAATAGCCAGGGCACTTCAACTGATTTACCTATAGTCAGACATAAAAACTCTCACAAGGAGGTGCTTAAGAAAAGGCAGGGCTGGTCAGCGAAGCCTCGAAGGCAGGGCCATTTGCGTAGGGATAGACATAAGTCCAGGGGTCAGGGAAGCGATCCTAACCCTGAAAGAATTAGATTGCAGAAACAGCCCAAGCGCCTGGCTCCACAACCTACTTCCCAAATTAAAAGTGCAGATGAAGCTGTGGAGAAATCAGTTGGTGAGAATATGCCAATACTAGGTTCCCATGTGATTTATAAAAAGCAAATCAATAATCCTTTCCCGGGTTTGTCCCACAGAGGTGGGCCAATAACCAAAGGGCACAGTGTGCAGAAGACCAGTGATTTGAAACCCAGTCAATTTGGAACAAAGGGAAGGTCTGTCCGAAGGTCAGTGTCCTTGGCTTCCTCAAATGTCCTTACGGGTGATATCAAAAAGCAATATGCTGAACAATGCAATG
This sequence comes from Sorex araneus, assembly GCF_027595985.1. Lineage (NCBI taxonomy): Eukaryota > Metazoa > Chordata > Mammalia > Eulipotyphla > Soricidae > Sorex > Sorex araneus. The sequence goes on from NC_073306.1 coordinate 109,062,551, forward strand.
ATAAAATGAACGCAGAAGCCATTTATATGACTAATTTGACTGTCCAGCCTACCACTGATGAGCTCAAAGATCATCTCCTCAGTTACCCTCAACGTAGTGCTTTGCAAAATGGTAGCATGTGCCTGTTGAGACATGATGCATATGATGAAAGAAATAAGGCACTCCCTGAAGTGTTGGGGAAATGTTATTCTCACTTTGACACGCTAGGGGAGGTGGAAGAAGCACAGCATGACCTGCCATCTCCAGGGTCATCTTTTGAGAGAAAGTCCTCTGTTTGTAGATTTGTTGACAAAACAATGTATCAGTTTCAAAATCTTGCTCTTTTGGATTACTCAGTTGGTGTAAACCATGTGAAACCACCAGAGACCCAATACAGAGATTCAGGAGAACTCATTAAGAAGACATTTATTCAGGACACAGAGACCGCAAATCTGGAGAATGAAGGGCTTTCTGATGATGCCCAGATCTTCTATCGGAATGGAGAGGAGGAGGATGGTGCGTGCAGTTCATTGTATCTAGATGAAGATGACTTTTCTGAGGATGATGACTTATGTCAAATGTTGTCTGGCAACTTGTGGTATTCCTTCACAGGTGAAAGCAAAGAAAACCAGTTAGGAAAACTAAAGATGACTGAAAGACCTCTGACTGAGTACAACAACAATACACATAGTTTTGATCCTCAAATATTTAATGGAAGCAAATATTACAAACCCATCCAGTTGCTCACTAACCCAGCTGAAAACCAAAAACCTTCTCACTCTGCTGAAAGCCATGGCCTTACTCTGGGGACCCCATCCAGTTTTAACTATGAAGAAGAACCTAGTGTTGCTAAAATTGCACGGGCCTTAGTGCCTACTGATGGAAATATACTTGATTGCTATAGCAAAAGAAAAACCAGTTCTGAGGATGAAGCCCTTCAAGATACCCTGGGTGATGTGGCCAGTTGGAGCCCAAGTCTTCACAATCAGGATATGAAAAAACAGTCAACACAAAAGCTAGAACTTTTCAGTACTTCACATATGCCAGTGTTGGCTCAGAATATCCAACGTGAACACAGTCACTTAGAGGGGACAGAAAGCCATAGTATGGCAGGAGATAGTGGAATAGATTCCCCACGGTAAGTACATATAAAAGTATTTGATTGCCACTGTCTCACAGAAAAATGCAAACCAAGGGTCTTTTGAGTCACCGTGTGGAAGACCCTGAACAACTTTTTATTCGTTTTGGTCAACCTGGCTGTGCTCAGGGCTTATTCCTGGTTCAGTGCTCAGGGATCACTCCTGGCAGGACTCAGGGGACCATTGCAGTGCCAGGGATGGAAGTCGATTCAGTAGCACGCAAGGCAAATGCCCTACTGTTGTGCTATCTCTCTGGTCCCCTGAACAGTTTTTAAATGATATAATTTTGACATCTCTTATTGAATAAGCATATCAAGTCATAATAAAATCTTTTATATAATTGGATAGAATTCATTCTTAATGTAAGCCAAGATTCCTCTACTACTAAATCTTGATTGTTTTGGTTTGTTTTTGGTTCACACCTGGCAGTGCTCAGGGCTTAATCCTGGCTTTGTGATTAGGAATCACTCCTGGAGGTGCTCGGAGGACCATCTGGGATGCTGGGGACCAACCCAGGTCAGCCATGTGCAAACCAAGTGCCCTACATGCTGTACTCTCTACCTGGCCCTGAGAATTTATTGTTCTGACTAGATATCGGGTCTGAGAATTTTAGAAAATGTTAACATTGTATAAATTAGCTGCTTAATCATGGTATATGCTGTTGTGAATACTTTAAAATATAAAGAAAATTTTAGATTTGTAAAGCCTTCATACTGCTTCAGAATAACAGATCAATGTATAATGCGTTAAGAACACAGTTTCCCTTTGAAAGTAATAATTGCTACCATTTAAAATCTTTTTAGGACACAGAGTCTGGCATCTAATAATTCAGTCATTTTGGATGGACTGAAAAGACGACAGAATTTTCTACAGAAGTTTGAAGGCGCAAAGACCAGCCAAACGCTCAGCCCCAATTCCTTATTGCAACTAACTCCAGCCATAAATGTTTAGTTCTTATTTTTCTTTTAGGAAATTGTTTTTGTAAAAATGTACAGCATTGATATAGACTTCTAATCATTGACTATATAATAATCTCAAGTCAATCATATATACTATTAACCTCATATTTTGTTGTAGTTCCTGATTTTTTTAACATCTTATAGTTTTTTAAAAGCCTATTTTACTATGAATTTATTGGAAATATATAGATTACAATAAAACATGGAATTATTAGGACACTATTCAATGTAATTTTTTTTTCTTTTTTGGGTCACACCTGGTGATGCACAAGGGTTACTCCTGGCTCTACACTCAGGAATTACCCCTGGCGGTGCTCAGGGGACCATATGGGATGCTGGGAATCGAACCCGGGTCGGCCACATGCAAGGCAAACACCCACTGTGCTATTGCTCCAGCCCCTCAGTGTAATTTTTATCTGTCACTGTCATTGTCATCCCATTGCTCATCGATTTGCTCGAGCGGGCACCAGTAATGTCTCCGTTGTGAGACTTGTTACTGTTTTTGGCATATTGAATACATCACAAGTAGCTTGCCAGGCTCTACCTGCTCTGTCGTGCAGGTGAGATACTCTTGGTAGCTTGCTGGGCTCTCTGAGAGGGGCGGAGGAACTGAAGCCGGGTTGGCCACATGTAACGAGAACGCCCTACCACTGTGCTATTGCTCTAGCCCAATGTAATTTTTTTTTTTTTTTTTTTTTTTTTGCTTTTTGGGTCACACCGACAATGCACAGGGGTTATTCCTGGCTCTGCTCTCAGGAATTACCCCTGGCGGTGCTCAGGGGACCATATGGGATGCTGGGAATCGAACCTGGGTTGGCCGTGTGCAAGGAAAATGCCCTACCCGCTGTGCTATTGCTCCAGCCCCCCAATGTAATTTTTAAATAAAAAAAAAATTAAATGTATTTTTCAGTTAATAACTTCTCAAAATTCAAAGGATGCTATCTATCCCGTAGTAAGTTTTTCTATGTCAGGATTAATGTGTTCTTATGTTAAGTAGATCTCAGGAAATTTTGATAGAAAAATTTAAAAAATTGGGGCTGCAGTGTTAGCACAGTGGGTAGGGTGTTTGCCTTGCATGTGGCTGACCCAGGTTTGATCCCCCACATCCCATATGGTCCATCCATGCACTGCCAGGGGTAAACCCCTGAGCATTGCTGGATCTGACAAAAAACATTCAGAAAATGTTTTAGGGTTGCATAGACACTTTCTTTGCAGTTAAAGTCTTTTATCAGAAAGAATTTATATAGATGTATTACGTATTCTGCCATACATAATAGGCAACTGAGCTCCACTACCCCACCACCACGCTCCAGGCCGCTTTTCACACGCTTGGCCTAGCATCACTCATGAGCCAAGTCCCACGGAATCCAGGTAATGTGGAACTTTGTGATCTTGGACTCTGGCCTCAGCAGAACCTGGGAGCAGAGACCCTCTGCCTGCTTCTTCCAATCTCTGGTGACCCAGGGGTCACACCCATAAGCCACCTCCTGCAGGCACCCTATAATCTCATCGGCCACTCTCCAGAACTCACAGCTGCTTCTCCGGGAAGGAAGCATAAAATGAGGTCCCCATAACCATGCCATCAGTCTCTGAGCCAGGGGTGCCCCAAAGGGGGGGCGGTGAGAGCCCTCCCCACCTCAAGGGACCCAGCCCTAGCAGCCGACCTCCACTACCCCACCACTGCCACACTCCAGGCCGCTTTCCACATGCTCAGGCAAGCCTCACACATGAGTGAGCATATTCCTGGACCAAGCCTCTTGGAGAGCCCAGCAAGCTACCGAGAGTGTCCTGCCCCCACGGAAGAACCTGGCAAGCTCACCATGGCGTATTCTATATGCCAAATACAGTAACAATAACAGGTCTCATTCCCCTGACCCTGAAAAGAGCCTCCAATCATTGGGAAAAACGAGGAAGGAGAAGCTGCTAAAATCTCAGGGCTGGGATGAATGGAGATGTTACTGGCGCCCACTTGAGTAAATCGATGAACAATGGGATGATAGTGATATGGTGATACAGTGATGTATTCTGCAACAAGGATTTTTTTTTAATTTATTTATTTTTAATTAGAGAATCACCGTGAGGGTACAGTTACAGATTTATACACTTTTGTGCTTATACTTCCCTCATACAAAGTTTGGGAACCCATGCCTTCACCAGTGCCCATTCTCCACCACCCGTAAACCCAGTGTCCCTCCCACCCTCCCCAATCCCATCTCCCCCCCACCCCACCTTGCCACTGTGGCAAGGCATTCCCTTCTGTTTTCTCTCTCTAATTAGCTGTTGTGGTTTACAATAAAGGTGTTGAGTGGCCGCTGTGCTCAGTCTCTAGCCCTCATTCAGCCCGCAACTCCCTTCCCCCACATGGCCTTCGACTACAATGTAGTTGGTGATCGCTTCTCTGAGTTGACCTTTCCCCGGAACGTGAGGCCAGCCTCGAAGCCATGGAGTCAACCTCCTGGTACTTATTTCTACAGTTCTTGGGTGTTAACAACAAGGATTTTTTTCATCCAATCGTTGCTGTCATCCAATCCTCTCTGCAATTGGCTTGAACATGAACAAATGACTCTACATTATGACTGACAATGTCCCCAGTACCTGTGGCAGGGGGCATCTGATTCCTCTCTTATTTGAGGCTGATGAATCATATGGGAGTGAGAAGTTTGGATGTTTTCAGATAGTGGGGATTGAAGGGAAGCCCAATCTCACAGAATGGCCTGCCTGAGTGGTTCAGAAATCTAGAGACAAGATGAAAATGACTTAATTCAGATGTAATTGATCCATTTCCACTCTCCATAAGACCTCAGTAACCTTACTAGATTTTTTTTTCTGACAGGCCTTTTCAGACCAAGTAGTAAAATGGCCATTTCTCTTGGAATAATTAAATAGGAATGTGGAATAATTAAAACTGGGTAGAAGCTAATACTGATATGGTTGAGGGGATTTTTTTCCCCCTTGGATTTCTAAGTCCTTAAATGTCTAAAAATTTTCTTTTTAGTTTTGGGGTCACACTCAGTGGTGCTCGACTTACTCCTGGCTCTGCACTCAGGGATCACTCCTGGTAGGGCTCAGGGGACCACATGAGGTGCCAGGGATCGAATCACATACAAAACAAGATAAGTGCCCTACCCACTGTACCACTGTACCACTCTGGCCCCTAGAATTATTGAATAATTGAAAAATGTCTCTCTACAGCTCTCCTCATCCTGGTTATCTGTGAAGGCCAGAATGAAGCTCGGCACTGTGTATAGCTATCTCTCAACCCTGTGGCTATTGGAGAAGAGATCCAATTTGCTGCTCTGTTTTGCGGTGGTTGAACCACTCAGTACTGTCTGTTAAGGTTTCAGTGGCTTTGACAAATTTACCACTGCATCCTAAGATTAGGTATGGTTATAAGAACACAGACAGGGATGGAGAGATAGCACAGTGGGTAGGCCTTTTGTTTTGTTTGCCTTTGGGGCCAAACCTGGCGATGCTTGGGGGTTATTCCTGGCTCTGCATTCAGGAATCACTCCTTATGGTGCTTTGAGGACCATATGGGATGTCAGGGATTGAATCCAGGTTGGCTGTGTGCAAGGCAAGCACCTTACACTCTGTACATTGGCCCCAGTTTTTGGTAGTTTTGTGAGCAAGAAAGGTACTAAACTTCTCTGATTTAATTTTCTCATCTGTGAAAGGAAGATAATAATGATATCTACCACTAAGAGTATTGTGCTGTTTGAGGAAAAATCCATTCTTTGAAAGTGTTTAATGGAGGCACCTAATATTTTCCTATTTATGTGTATATTTTAATATATATGTTCACAAAATTTTCCTGATAGTTTATTATTGGTATAATTATAGGTCATTAGTACCTGATCAATTTTAGTAGTTACCCTGTTTTGAACCAATGTCAGGCACCTTTAGGTGGGGATTATAGAAAGTAAAATCCAGCTATACTACAATTGAGAAAAATAAGCAAAGCATGCTTATTGAAGACTTTGTTTTTAATTTTTTGGTGGCCCGCACCTGGTGGTACTCTGGGGCTACTCCTGGCTCTGCACTCAGGGATCAAACCTGGGTTGGCCCCTTGTAAACCAAATGCCTTACTTGCTATACTCTCTCTCCAGTCCCTGTTAAAGACAGTCTAACATGAGATCCCATTCCTTTATCTGGAACCTCAAACACATATGGATACTAAGTAGTAGGGTCATTTAAATTTGCCTTAGCATTTCAAAATTCCTAACTGTAAAAAAACATTCCTAGCAGGGGCCGGAGCGATAGCGATAGCGGGTAGGGCGTTTGCCTTGCACGCGGCCGACCTGGGTTCTATCCCCGGCATCCCATATATGGTCCTCCAAGCACTGCCAGGAGCAATTCCTGAGTGCAAAGCCAGGAGTAACCCCTGAGCATCGCTGGGTGTGACCCAAAAAGCAAAAAAACAAAACAAAACAAAACAAAACAAAACGAACAAAACTATTCCTAGCAGAATGTAACCCTTCTCTTTTGTTTTTTGCTTAATTCCTGGGTGATTCCTTGCTAATGTTTCTTTCAGTGACTGAAATTAGAGAAACACAACAAATGCAATACTTTCACATGTGTGAGCAGGAAGAGTGCTTGTCTTTCATGCAGCAGACTGGGTTCGATTTCTGGCACCACAAGGGTCCCCTGAGCACCGCTAGGAGTGATGCCTCAGCACAAAGCCAGGAGTAAACCCTGAGCACTATAGGGGATGACCACCAGAACAAAACCCAAAACAAAACAAATTCCAAACCTGTGGGTATTTACTAGAGGTATTTCTCCCTTGTGAAATCTTTGAAATACTTTATTACTAGTAGCCTTCATTTATTGGGTAATGGCGCCCTCTTCTGATATGACTGCTGCCTTCTACTAATTTCAGAACAATTGGCTTAAGAAACTGACCTCCCAAACATTTAAAGTTTTCCCTAATCATTTTAATTTGGAAACACACAAATAAATATTCATATTCTAGATGCATTAAGAGGTTCCTCTAGGGGCTAGAGAGAAACTACAGCGAATAAGGTGCTTGCTTTGATCGAGATCAACCCGGGTTCGATCCCTAACTCCCCATATGGTCCCCAAGCATCACAGGAGTAATTCCTGAGTGCAGAGCCAGGACTAAGCCTTGAGCATTGCTTGGTGTTCCTCCAAAACAAACCAAAAAGATTTCTCTAGTGCTGTCAAACCTCCAAGTGAAGGTAAAAATGTAAGCACCTCTGTTCATCTCTGCAGAACTGTTAAATCAGCCAATTCTTCTAATTTTCCTGCACTATGAGGAGGACTGGAACAATAGCACAGCGGGTAGGGGGTTTGCCTTGAAAGTGGCCGACCCAGGTTCGATTAATCCGTCCCTCTTGGAGAGCCTGCCAAGCTACCGGAGTATCCTACCCGCACGGCAGAGCCTGGCAAGCTACCCGTGGCGTATTCGATATGCCAGAAACAGTAACAAGTCTTACAATAGAGACATTATTGGTGCCCACTTGAGCAAATCGATGAACAGCGGGATGATAGTGCTATGACAGTACTATGAGTAAGGAAGGCAGTTTTATGTTTTACTAACAAATATAGTTTTATTTGGCCTTGATCCTGCCTAGCAATGGGAAAACCACTCCTACTCCTTCGTACATTTTCTCTTATTACTTCACTATCTTAGTCTCCAATATGTTGTCATCAACTTATAATCACCACTCATTTCTTTTTTTGTTTTTTGGGCCATATTCAGAAGTGCTTAGGGCTCTGAACTCAGGGACCAATCTTGGTGGGGCTTAGGAGACCACATGGGGTGTCAGGGATTGAACTCAGGTCAGCTGCATACAAGGCAGGTGCCTTACATGCTCTAGTATCTCTCCAGTTCTACTTGCCTCATTTCTGTGTGATAGCCTTTCAAAATGTTCAGTTCCTCATCTTGTAAGATTGTCATTTCTGTGTGATAGCCTTTCAAAATATTCAGTTCCTCATCTTGTAAGATTGTCATGCAGATGAAAAATGATAGATTCTTCCCCTTCTACTCTAAGTGGACTAAACATGAAAGGTCCAACTCTACAATTAAAAAAATTACTAGTGAGAAGCCAGTTAATAGTCTTTTTTTGGAAGGGGGGGCATTCTGGCAGTGCTCAGGGATTACTCCTGGCTCTGCACTCAGAATTATTCCTGGCAGGGATCAGGGAGCCACATGCAAGGCAAGTGCCCTCCCCGCTATATTATTGCTTCAGCGCCCAATGATCTTTTAATAAGGTAATATAGTTTAACTAGCATAAGTCAAATACAAAGGAAATTTTGTGTTTTGCATAGAATAGAGCAACAAATGGAGCACCTCAATTCATTTTGAGAAAAGTCAGGAAGGGATTGAATCACATCCTGCAGCACTGCCAAGATCTTGGCAGTGCTCCAGAAACTGTATGTGGTTCTAGGTATTGAACTCAGGTTTGATGTGCACAAGGCATGTACCTTAACCCCTATACTATCTCTCCAGATCAAAGTTTTAAGAAAAATTTGTCATTGACTTTTAAGATATTTGAAAAATATTCTTGTACTATGATTATATTTTGACTTGTACCTTTTATGTTTTTTACTTTTTTTGGGTCATACCTGGCATTGCTCAGGGGTTACTACTGGCTCTGCACTCAAGAATTACTCCTGGTGGTGCTCGGGTACCATATGGGATGCCGGGGATTGAACCCAGGTTGGCCATGTTCATGACAAACTCCCTACCCGCTGTTCTATTGTTCCAGCCCCACTAATACCTTTTAATTACTGTCACCTCCTCGGGCACACTCAGCAGTGCTTAGGGTTTACTCCTGGTTCTGCGCTCAGAGATTACTCCTGATAGGCTCTGGGGACCATATATGGTGCCTGGAATTGAACTGTGGTCAGCTACGTACAAGACAAAATGCCCCCTACCTGCTGTACTAGTGCTCCAGCCCATTGTCACCCCTTCTAACTCCGCCAAAAAATTTTACTCAGTTAAGAAATCTTGAGATTATTTATAGAGCAAGAAATATGGTGAAAAAAATGAACATGTATTTGCTGTCATTCCTATTCCCAAGTTTGCCATTTAATACTGATTTAGGGCATATACATAACTTAGCACCTCACTTTTTTTGGTTTTGGGGTCACAACTGGTGGTACTTAGGGACCACTCCTAGCTCTGTGTTCAGGTATTAATCCTGGCGGTGCTGGGGAACCAGCTGGGCTCCAGGCAAGCACCTTACCTGCTGTACTATCACTTCAGCCCTTCACCTCTATTTTTTGTTCCGTTAAGCCACAACTTGGTATTTATAGGCCTGGTTTAATTTACAGTTGCCTTTTCCACTTCACAGCCTAGTCTAGCAGTGAGGGATTTGCAATGAGTTTGGGAATCAGAAAGGCAGTGTTTGTAGAAGATCTGAAATCACAGGCCATTCTGAAAGAAGCACTAGTACACTTGTGAGTCTTCTGAATAGGAATATGATTCTATTCCTTTCCATTTTTTTTTTTTTTGGCTTTTTGGGTCACACCCGGCAATGCACAGGGGTTACTCCTGGCTCTGCACTCAGGAATCACTCCTTGCAGTGCTCAGGGGACCATATCGGATGCTGGGAATAGAACCCAGGTCGGCCTACCCGCTGTGTTATCACTCCAGCCCCATATTCCTTTCCATTTTCACACCTGCTGTATAACCTCTGAGGAGAGACTTTAGTTGCTAGAACTTCATCTGTAGTTTTCTATCATAACATCGGCATATACCTATTTCAATTTTATATGAATTTTTTTAAATTTTTGGGTCACACCTGGCGATGCTCAGGGGTTACTGCTGGCTCTGCACTCAGGAATTACTCCTGACATTGCTCAAGGGACCATATGGGATGCTGAGGAACAAACCCAGGTCTGCTGCAAGCAAAGAAAATGCCCTCCCTGATGTACTATCGCTTTGGCTCCTATGTAGGATTTATTAGCCACATCCATTCCCATTCCTTCTCACAACATCCTACTGTAGTGCTTCAGAGGTTTGACAGTGGTAGATGGGGACTGGGTTTGAGGGACTGCTACAAATAGGATTTAGAAAACAGGTTTAGAGATGCTGTTTTTCCCTATCAGCAACAAAAAATTTGAAAGTTTTGCTTTCTAGGACTAATCAATATCTGACTTGTAGCAACTGGCCATTTTGCTAAGACTCGCTGGGTACTCGGGCTAAAAGGCTGGAGTGTTCGCTATTAAGTGGGTTATGCTTTGCCCCTGGGCACCAGCACCTCAAGTAGCAATTGAAGACTATGAAGAGATAAGGAAATGGCTCTAAGGAGACAGCAAGTAACTGTAAGGAAGAAAAGGCCTGGGCTGAGGAAAGCAACCCTTCATCAGCACCAAAAGTAGTAGGTTAATTCCACAGCCATCAAGTCCTGACGCGATAACATCGTGTCATTCACTGCAAATAGCATTTGTCGAAAGCATGCCAAGTTATATAAAAAAAGAATTCCTACTTTCCCTCCTTTTTTTTGGCTACACCTGGCGATGATCAGGGTTACTCCTGCTTCTGAACTCGATTTACTCCCGGGGGTTCTCGGGGGACCATGTGGGATGCCCGTGATGGAACTCGGCTCGGTCGCTTTCCCGGCTCTAATGTCTCTCTGGCCTCCAAACTGCCTCCTCTTTTAAGTTTCTGGGGGAGCATCTTCCCCAACAGCCTGGCAGAGAAGCACAGCGGGCGACTCCAGACTCCTGCCGGTCCTGGCTGCCACTGACTTGAGTGACTCCAGCCAATTCCCTTCCAGAGGCTCAGTGAGCTCCAGGTCGAACGGCGAGTGTGAGGAGGCCCTAAAATGAACCAGAGAACCACGTGGGTCGGAAGAGCTTAGTCTCTGGCAACCCACTCGCGATCCCGGCCTTCACCTCTCTAGCCCCATTCCAGACCCTTTCCCAAGAACGGCCGGAGGGGGGGCGGGGGGGCGCGACTCCGACGAGCCCAGCCGTTAGGCGTTAACGCCTCAGTCCGCAGTGGGCGGGGTGGAGGCCTGCAGTTTCCGGCATTGCGTGGCGCTCCCCTCGGGTCTCCGCACGGGCCTCGGCGCACGCCAGCCCGCCTCACGCGCAGGCCCGTTGAGGGGCCGCCCAGCCCCGGCGGGGGCGACCCCGCCGAAGCAGGGCATGCCGGGAAGCCCCCTGCCTCGGCAGTTGCATGCTGGGAAGCCCCGAAAGTTCTCCTTGGTGCCGAGGAGAAAAGTTCGGGGTGGGGGAAGGGGCGAGAACGACACCCCCCGCCCACAACTTCATGCTAATCAGTCCGCGCGTCCTTTACGGGGATTGGCCCGGGTTTTTTGCTTGCGGCCAATCAATTCGCCACACGGGCGGGCCTATTGAGATATCGCACCCTCATTGGCTGCGCGGTTGCGTCGCCAGGAAAGCGTTCCAGTGGAGAGCATCCTGGATTATTTATTCCCCGCCGTGCGGTGCGTGTTCCGGAAGTGACGCACGGCCCCGGCCGGGCGGCCGCCCTGCCCCCGCTTCCTTTCACGCTGTTGCTGCCAGTAGGTGGTTGTGGCCACCGTGCCAAAGGGGAGGCGGCGGCGGCGAATGATGCCTGGGAAACTCCTCTGGGGGGACATTATGGAGCTGGAGGCACCTTTGGACGACACCGAGAACCAGAAGAAGGAGAGGCAAAAGGTGCGCCGCGGAGGGGACGCGCCTCCTTTCGGGGTTGCGGCGGCTCGGGCGGGGAGGGGAGCTGTCCCTTGATGGCCTGTCACAACTGGGCCGGAGCATCCGGGGGCCGCTCCTTGGGCCTCCCGCGCCCCTCAGAGGTGTCTGCGGGCCCATCCCCGCCTCAGAACCCCTCCCCCGGGCACGGACGGCTCCGGGCTGGAGCCTGGCCTCGCGCGGCCCCTCCGCCCTCCTGGCCGGCGCCGACGAGGTGGGTCTAACTCAAGCTGCCATCGCCGCGCGAATGTCCCTGCCCGCTGCCCCCCGCCGCCGGCGGGCCCTGCCGTTCGGCCCTCGTGGGCTGACTTCGAACAGGACCGCCGGAGACGTTTCCTTCACCGCGCTGTCGCCGTCCCCCGAGGGCGGCGGGGCTCGCGTCGGCCTGTGATGGAGGAGGCCGGGTGGGCCTGAGCGGCAGGACCAGGCTTTCCCGGCCGCGGGTTGGGTTCCAGCCGCGAGTCGCGATCGCGCCTCGTTGGTGCCAGACGCTTGGCTTGAGCCCTCGGAGCGTCGCGGCAGAACGCCTGGGTTACGACGGGGAGAAGGGCGAGAGGAAGAATCGCCGGGCGCGGCCGGGGCGCCCACCGTGCACAGGTAGAGTTGGCGCCGGTGCCGCGAGGAGGAGTGTGAGGTGGTCGATGTGGGTTGGTACAAGGTGCCCGCGTTAGACCCCGAGAAAAGAACCCCCCTCCTTAGTAAGGAAAACCAGGCGTGCGCGCGCGCGCGCGTCTGTGTTTTGGGGCGCTAGTGGGCTGACGTCCCTTCCAATGACTGTTTTCGTGTTCTTGGGATAGAGGCTCAAGAAGTGGGATTGTTGGGTCCTCTGAACACTCGGCTCGTGTTTTTTCTTAAAAAAAAATCAATTAAAAAATCTTCTCCTTTAAAAAATGTTGTCATTTAGATAACATGGTTGCAGTAGTGTTAAAATTTTATGGGACTGGTATGCAAAGATTACTGCCCCCTCCCCCCAAGTGCCCACGACCCTCCACCACTGTGCCCTGTTTTATGTCTAGTTCACCTATTCATTCCTCTCTGCCCCCGGCAGCAGTTGTTGTCCTTTTTAAATTTTTTATTTAAGCAAGATCGTTTTGATTGAAAAATATTTTGAAAGGTGTGAGGGGAGAGAAAAAAAATATGCGATCAAGAAAGAACACTGGCTTCCCCAGAGTGGAAATAAGCAAGCAAAGAAATAGACAAGAAAAGGAGATTTATGTAGTCAAGGGAGAACATAGGCTTGAAGAACAAACCTTTTTTTTGTTTTTTTTAAAGTCCTAGTTATATATAATGTATGGCACGCTGTCCTAGCCATTATAAAGTACAGTTTGATGGCGGGCATTCAGCTTTTTCTGCAGCCAGGACCATGTTTCCAGAATGTTTTCTCCTACCAGATTGGAACTGCCCATCAGACCCCAGCCCTTCCTCCTGCCCATTCCTCAGCCCTTGGCACCCACATACTACTTTCTAAGGATTTTGTCATGATGGAACCTCAACTGGAATCGTTAAAGGAGTTATTTGAATTTTGAATCCTCTTGAAATGTTTTTCTTTTTATCTCAAAGTCCTACTCCTCCTCTAAGGTTTTATTTATGACTGTTGTAATCATGTTGCTGTATCTGGACAGTAATCTCATTCACCCCTGAAGTCTTCTTTCCAGTGCTTAAGCATTCAGTTAGCACTTACGTGTTCTTTATTTTCCCTCTATCCCAAATATTTCCCAGAGATTCTTGAGGAAAATGCGTTCTTCTCCCTCTCCCATTTTTTACTGCACTTGGAAATCTTGGTGCCACTCTAGCATTTGTACTTGTCAGAGTGGTGTTGTATTCGAGCATTAGCCCTCCCAGCTATTTCTCCTGCTTTCTTACTTTTCACTATGCTCTTGTAAATTGGTGCCTTTCACTTAGGCCATTTTCCAGAGTATTTCTAGATTGCCCTTTCTGGAAGATAAAAAGATAAAGAAACAGATTAAAGACTAAGACAAGTAGAGCTAATTAGGACAGTGATCTGGCATTCACATGTAGATAGTTTTGGGGTTTTTTTTGTTTGTTTAAATTGTTAGGCCACACCTGGTTTTACTCCTGGGCTATGCACAAGGAATCCTGATAGGACTATATGCTAAGTCAAGTGTCTTAATTAAGTGTACTATCTGTACAGCCCCATTTCAGATTTTTTTTTGGGGGATGAGGTGGGGGTGTCATACATGGCCCTACTCCTGGCTCTGCACTCAGGAATTACTTCTGGCGGTGCTAGGAGGACCATATGGGATGCTGGGGATCGAACCTGGGTTGACCCTGTGCAAGGCAAATGCCCTACCCACTGTACTATAGCTTCAACCCCCCCCCCCCCATCTTTCATGTTATGTATATTGAGATGTAGAACCTGGCCTTAGGTTCTCAGAAGTGGAATGTAGGTAAGGAAGGGAACTGGGAAGTGTTTATTGAAGGTATGAAAGTCTACAAAGAGAACAGATTGAAAAGTAGTATGAGAGGACGAAGATGAACCTTTTTAAGATAGAGGTATGAGGATAAGGAGGAAACCAGGGAAGTGAAGAGTTTTAAGCACTAGGGATTTAATGTGGAACAATCTATTTGATCACCTTGGCTCATTGCTGTGCTTGAACCCAGAGGTTCTCACTTTACCTTGCTTCATCTCCCTGAAGTGCAGGCCTAGGAGCAATTCAAACCCCAAGACTGACTATAAATAGCCTTGTTTTTGTATAGACTTTCTTTTGGGGAAATGTGTGCTAGTTTAACTAGAGATCAAATCATGTAAACATGTAACTATATTTTTGTTTACATTTGTTTTTAATTTTTAAATTAAAAACATTTTTGGCCACATCCATAAGTGATCAGAGCTTACCCTGGCTCTATACTCAGTCCCTTGCTGAGGTTCGAGGGACCATCTGGGGTGATGGAGACAAACTCAGGTCAGCTACGTGTAAGACAAGTGCCTTACCTGCTGTACTGTTTTATCTCTCCAGTTTTTACTTTTTAAAAAGAATTCTTTTTGGACCACACCTGTGGTTGCACAGTGGTTCCTCTCAATTTGGTGCTTGGGGTCATTTTTTTGTATGTGTTCAGGGCACCCTGGAGTATTGGCTTTTGAACCCTAGTCATTTTCTGCTTCTAGCCACTGCTACCTAATTAATTTTGAACATCTGACCAAACGATTCTGAAGTGCTAAATTTTTTGTTTTGGCTTTTTGGGTCACACCAGTAATGCTCAGGGGTTACTCTTGGCTTTGAGATCAGGGGACCAAATGGAATGCTGGGAATAAAATCAGAGTTAGCCACATGCAAAGCAAGCACCCTACCTCTGTACTATCTCTCCAGCCCCTGAAATACTAAAATTCTAAATCAGTTTTTGCTTCTTGCAAAAATTAAAGCTGTGGCGAACAATTTATATTTTGTTTTTTTTTTTTTCTTTTTTTGGGTCACACCCAGCAGTGCACAGGGGTCACTCCTGGCTCTGCACTCCGGAATTACCCCTGGCGGTGCTCAGGGGACCATATGGGATGCTGGGAATCGAACCCTGGTCGGCCTCGTACAAGGCAAATGCCCTACCCACTGTGCTATTAGTCCAGCCCCAAGGCAAATATCTTTATCCCTGTATAGTCTTTGGCCTGAATAAGTGTTTCTTTTTAAAATTCAAGTAGGGGGCTGGAGAGATAGTACGGCAGATAGGGTATTTGTCTTACTATGGTTCCTGAGTTTGCCAAGAGTAATCCCTGGGCACAGAGACAGGAATATGCCCTGAGTACAACCAGGTGTGGCCCAAAAAAAGTTACATTTTAGAGAACTTGATTTTTTTCATCTGGGATTAATAATGTATTTGTTTTCCCATAGGAGTATAATAATTGAGTTTTGCATGAATTATATAATTTTGTTTTTTCTTTAACCTATTGTCAGTGTTCAGAGATGTGAAATAAACAGTGGCTTTCAAGTTAGGTAGAACTTGATTCCTAGCACTTCCACATGCAGGAAATCCCATGTGTGAGTCTTCGGCAAGTCTAAGAATTTTTTTTTTTCCTGCCTGTGATATGGAAAAGAATATAGACTCTCAATCCCTTATCCAAGGTCCTTGGGTCAACCTGTGTTTTGGAATTCAGGATTCTGGGAATTTTTCTTTATTTCTTTTGGGTTTTTGGGCCATACCTGGAAGTGTTCAGGGCTTAGTCCTGGTGTGCTTAGGGGAACATACGGGGTGCCAGGGATCGAACCCCATTTGGCCAATGGGCAAGGCACATTTCCTACCCACTATACTATCTCTCTGGTCCATCTGTAAACTTTTAGATGGGTAATGTATCTGTGGGGTTTGGGATCCCCAATCTGTAATTAAACATTTTAATATTAACTAAACTTTTTGCTAAGTGGAATAATAAAGATTATGAGTAGCCTTGCATGGGTCCAGAGATATAGTACAACAGGTAAAATGCTTACCTTGCCATTGAACTCGGGTTAATTCCCAGCACTCCATAGGTTAGGTTCTCTAAATCCTGCCAGGAGTGATTCCTAAGTGCAGAGCCAGGAGAAGGCCCTGAGCACCTCCGTGTGTGGCACAAAAACAAATAATTAAAAAAACCCAACAAATAGCCTTGCATATGTTCAAGCCAAATTTTGTCACCAAATGAGTTCAAGTAAGGTTTTGCCACCAGATGAGTTCAAGTAAGGTTTTGCCTCCAAATGAGTTATAAAAAAAAAAAACAACCTTTTGGTTTTCAGAGCTTTGTGGATCTTGGAAATTTGGATAAAGGACTATAGGTCTATATTTCCTTTATAGGGTTGTTAAAAGAATTTTTAAAAAGCTAAGTGTGCATTACAAATTGCTGGATAGGTAGTCAATACTTTCTTTTTTCTGTGAACATATTAGAAGTATATAGTTTTAAAATTTATGGATCCAGAGTTCATCTTTTTCTGGAAAGGTGCTAATTTGATATTTGTTATGTCTTAGGGTGGAATAGAGAGGGCCTAGATGCCTCGATTAAGAAAGGTTGCTAGTGGGACCGGAGCAGTAGTTCATCGGGTAGTACGCTTATGTTGCACGTGGCCAAACAAGGTTTGATCCTCAGCATTCTGTATCGTCACCCAAGGAGCACCAGGAATAACCTCTGAGGTGCCAGCAAACCTTTCAAGATAATACTAGATTGTGTTTTGTTGTTTAGGGAGTCATGCTTTAACTATTCTAGAGTCTTAAAAGTAGCCCTCACGATACAGGAATGTCAAAGAGCTAGAGCACATGTGTGACATGTACAGGGCCCCAGGTTTGGCCCCTTGCTCCTTCCGAGTACTACCTCCCCAGCAAAGGTCTCAAGAACCAAAACAAACAAAAAGAAGATCTTGAGAGTTCTTTGTCAGTCTATTTTCCTCTCCCCCCTCCCCACAGAGTGATAGAAGGAAGTCAAGACATCGCCATGACTCAACTGAGAAATCAGAAGCAAGAGAAAATGGTGTCGCAGATGACCTGGATGCACCCAGGCCCAAAAAGGCTAAAATGAAAGAAAAGTTAAATGGAGACACTGAAGGATCTAATAGACTTTCGGATGAATTTTCTAAATCTCATAAGTCAAGAAGAAATGATCTGTCAAATGGAGATATTGATGAATATGAAAAAAAATCAAAGCGAGTGTCATCCTTAGATAATTCTACTCATAAATCAAGTGATAATAAACAAGAAGAGGTATGGACACTTTTTGTTTTGCATTTGATGTTATCCTTGAAATATTTCAAGGCTAATTATACTCCTTAGTTTAATTAGGATTGATTCTATAATCTACTTATTGTTTAATATTCTTTTGGATCAGGGAATCTGTGCAGTAGAAACTTGAGTCTTTTCATCTTCCATGGTCTCTATCATCGTGTTGTCTTTTTCTGGAGGCATATTTAGGAGGTAGTAATTTTATTTTATTTTATTTACTTATTCTTTACTTATTATTTCTTTACTTATTTATTAGTTTTTGGGCCTGGGGCCTGCTCAGGGTTAACTCCTGACTCTGCACTCAGGAATTACTTCTCGTGGTGCTCAGGGATATCAGGGATTGAATACAGTTGACTGCATGCAAGGCAATATCTTTTGGTTTTAGTTTTATGTTTTTGGTTTTAGGGCCACACCTGGCTATGCTTAGAGGTTACTGCCAGGGGTACTATATGGGATGCCTTGGATTGAATCCAGGTCAACCACATGCAAGTAAACCACCTGCCCATTGTATTACCACTCTGGGCCCTAAATTTCCAGTCCTGGGGAGCCGGAGCAATTGTACAGTGGGTAGGGTGTTTGCCTTGCACATTGCCGACCCGGGTTTGATCCTCAGCATTCCATCAGGTCCCCCAAGCACCACCAGGAGTAATTCCTGCATACAGAACTAGGAGTAACCCCTTGGATTCATGAATTGACTTGACTTTGTGGAATAAAGTACATAAGGGCTGTTGATTTTGTATGTTTTGCCTTCCATTCTGTCTGCTTCTGTTACAATAGTAAATGTTTATTTTTGTCTTTTGGGCCACATGTGTTATGGAAGCTTAACTCCTGGGTCAGTGCTTAGGTTGCTCCTGATGGTGCTGCTTGTCACTATAATACTTTGCCTTTGAACCCAGGCTATCTGCATTGAGCTGTCTTGTAGGCTCACTTTTTTTTTTTGGTTTTGGGATCCTATCTGGTGATGCTCAGGACCTACTCTTGGTTCTGTAATCTAGGAGATAATTCCTGGCAATCTTGAGGGACCATATTGGATGCCAGGAATCAAACCTGGGTTAGCTACATGCAAGGAAAGTGCCTTATCAGTGTGGCCCCCCCAACCCACAATAGTAACTTTTATTTATTTATTTATTTTGCTTTTTGGGTCACTCCTGGCTCTGCACTCCGGAATTACCCCTGGCGGTGCTCAGGGGACCATATGGGATGCTGGGACTCAAACCCTGGTTGGCCTCGTGCAAGGCAAATGCCCTACCTGCTGTGCTATCATGCCAGCCCCCACAATAGTAATTTTATTTTATTTTATTTTTCTTTTTGGGTCACACCCAGCGATGCTCAGGCTTTGCAGTCAGGAATTACTCCTGGCAGTGCTTGGGGGACCATATGGGATGCCGGGGATCGAACCCGGGTCGGCCGCGTGCAAGGCAAACGCCCTACCCACTATGCTATCTCTCCGGCCCCACAATAGTAATTTTAGATCTTATTGTAAATTAAAAAAATTTTTTTAATTAATTAATTTATTTATTTTGGCTTTTTGGGTCACATTCGGAGATGCTCAAGGGTTATTTTTTTTTTTTTTTTGCTTTTTGGGTCACACCTGGCGATGCACAGGGGTTACTCCTGGCTCTGCACTCAGGAATTACCCCTGGCCGTGCTCAGGGGACCATATGGGATGCTGGGATTTGAACCCGGGTCGGCCGCGTGCAAGGCAAACGCCCTACCCGCTGTGCTATCTCTCCAGCCCCTCAAGGGTTATTTTTGGCTCTGCATTCAGGAATTACTCCTGGTGGTGCTTGGAGAACTATATGGTATGCTTTGAATCAAACATACATCAGCTGTGTGCAAGGCAAATTCCCTACCAGTTGTACTATGACTCCGGCCCCTGTAATTCAGTTTTTTATATATATATATTTTTTTGCTTTTTGGGTCACACCTGGCGATGCACAGGGGTTACTCCTGGCTCTGCACTCAGGAATTACCCCTGGCCGTGCTCAGGGGACCATATGGGATGCTGGGATTTGAACCCAGGTCGGCCGCGTGCAAGGCAAACGCCCTACCCGCTGTGCTATCTCTCCAGCCCCTCAAGGGTTATTTTTGGCTCTGCATTCAGGAATTACTCCTGGTGGTGCTTGGAGAACTATATGGTATGCTTTGAATCAAACATACATCAGCTGTGTGCAAGGCAAATTCCCTACCAGTTGTACTATGACTCCGGCCCCTGTAATTCAGTTTTTTATATATATATATTTTTTTGCTTTTTGGGTCACACCTGGCGATGCACAGGGGTTACTCCTGGCTCTGCACTCAGGAATCACCCCTGGCTGTGCTCAGGGGACCATATGGGATGCTGGGATTTGAACCCAGGTCGGCCGCGTGCAAGGCAAACGCCCTACCCGCTGTGCTATCTCTCCAGCCCCTGTAATTCAGTTTTTTAAAGCACTTTATTTTTGGGTCTCCCAGCTAGTGCTCAGCAGGACTGGGTACTCCACTGCAGGGATGTTCTGGGTATTGTGTTGCCAGGGATTTAATCAGCCAGCTGCTTGCAAGTCAAACACTTGAAACCCTGAACTGTCCCTTCAGCCCTGGTAATGCAGTCTTTTGTATTTGGTGGTGGGTGTGTGTACCTGTTATACTCTCACTCTGTCCTGCTGTTTTCATTTTTAACGTTCAAGTGAAATTAAGAATAAATGATCTGGGCTGGAGAGATAGAGTGCTTGCCTTGCATGCCACCAACCTTGGTTCTGATCTCCAACACCCCATATTGTTCCCTAAGCATTGTAGGAGTGATTTCTGAAGACAGGCAGGAGTAAGCCCTGAGCATCACTGTGTGGCCTAAACAACAACAACCAAAAATAAGCTAAGGAAAATGGTTTAAGAAATCTCTTCTTTTAGATTTTAACATTTAAGGAGGTGTAGAAAATATAGTATAGGTCCATATTCCTGGACCTTTTGTTAGTATCTGTTTGAATGTTATTTGTTGGAGGCCATACCTACTGGTTCTCAGGTTCTTCCCAGTCATTCTCCTGGTACTGCTGGGTAGGTGAGGGAGGCTGTGCAGGGTCTGTATGAACCTGGCCTTCTGTATATGAAGACCTGAGCCATGTCTATATATATTCCTTTGTAGCTATCGTTTATTTTGGCACCAAACTTCAGCAATAGATTTTGAAAATACAAAGATTAGGCCAAAGATGTTCAATGGTAATCTCTGGGTTCAATCCCTAACACCACACACACACACATGCACAAAAGCAGGGGAGAGTGGGAAGATGAACAGGGAAAAGCCACAAGTGATAAAGCATATTTAGCATGTGTAAAACCATTGTGTGTAATCTCTGGTACCATATGCCTTCCCCCACCACTGCCTGTTGTCTTGTTGGTTGTGGTTAATACCCTCACCCCGGTCGGCACTGCTAATCTGAATTCTGCTGTGATAGCACCTATTAAAAATACAACTGGTAGCTGGAGAGAATATGGAGTGTAGAGTGCTGTCCTTGCATACAGCTGACCAGAGTTCAATCCCCGGCACCATATACAGTCCCCTGAGCAATGACACAAGTGATCTTGACCATTGAGCCAGGAATATGTCCAGAGCACTGGTGGGTATGACGTCAAAGCTAAAATAAATAAAAATTAAATGAAACATATTTTGAGAAAATACATAAATAAGCTTGCTATTTAAAGGAATTTTTAAATTAAATTAATTTCCTATTTATCTTTGATATTAATCTGTTACAGGCTTTACAGATTATGAAGATTTGTTAGCTCATTTAGTAAAACTAAATGTTAAATGAGGAGATTATAAATGCCTAGTCTACCGTGAACTTTAGTTAGAATTTTGATTTTATTTTGACAGAACCTAACCCGTGAACAGAAAGAAGGTGCTTTCTCCAATTTTCCCATATCTGAAGAGACCATAAAACTTCTGAAAGGTATTATGACTTTTAGTGGACATATGTCTAAAAAACCTATATTTTGTATTACTTTTGTCCCTTTTCTGACCTAAAGGAGAATTAAAAAAAGAAATAACTCTTCATTAGTTGCAGGTATTTCTACATCATCCTTTTTTGTTTTGTTTAGTTTGACTTTAAAGAAATATATGTATTCGTCAGAAGTTCAGACTTTTTTTTTGGGTAATTCCTCTTTGGGTAGAAGTAATGGTAAATATCTCTAGGTGGTATTTCTTTAGGCAGACATTGAGGAACCAGATTATCATTTTCAAATATATATATTTTTAATGCTTGTCTTAAATATTTCAATGAAATCTCATTTTACAGGTCGAGGGGTAACATATCTCTTTCCTATTCAAGTTAAAACCTTTGGTCCTGTATATGAAGGAAAAGATTTAATTGCTCAAGCACGTACAGGAACAGGAAAGACATTCTCTTTTGCCATTCCCTTGATTGAAAGACTCCAAAGAAATCAAGAGACGATTAAAAAAAGTCGCTCACCGAAGGTAACCTTTACAGGGAGTGAAAGGTTTAAATATTACTTTCATAGAAAGGGAAAGGAAGAATTCAGGTTTGATTCAAGTTGTACCCCAAGATAGAAAAGTTAGCCCTATAGCATAAAGTAAAAATTTGGGTCCTAAAGCAAAAATATGTTGCTTTTTAACATAAATCTCAAGCAAAACTAGTTACTGCTTTTAACTATACATGGATCCATGGATGTCTTTGATAAGTGTATTATTAAACCAGACTGTCTTATTTTAGGATTATCTATAGAGTTAGAATATTTGGTGATATTTTTCTTATTTTTTTTTTTTTTTGATTTGCTTCTAAACATGAAGTTGCTAGGTATTCATTTTGGTCATATACTGAACGCTTTACTGTTTGACTTCTTTAGATGAGTATTATAGAAGGGGAATTACTACTCCCTATGTTACTGGGATTCCTGGGTAATCTGTTTTCATATATAAAAAAGACAGAAAGGACGAGTGAAATTTTAGTCTAAACTTTAACCTTTTTTGTAACCTGTTCTTTATAAGATTCCTAAATTGAAAATAATCACTAATTTAAACAGATATGTGACTAAAAGTGGTTTATTCTTTGAATGATTTGAATACTATAAAAGTGTAAGAGTAAATCCCCATATGTGATTGTTATGTATTTAATATGTAATTAAATTATAAGTGTTTTGGATATGATTGTCTAACAAGACAATTTTTTTTTAGAGAGTTCTATTTCTTAGGTGAAATTAAGACTGCAAGGTATATAAACAATATAGTTGCAATCTGCCTAAATTTTTCATGTGGATTGGAGAGACAGTATAGTGGATATGGTGTTTGCCTTGCACACAGCCTACCCAGTTTTGATTCCCGGTACTCCCTATGGTCCCCGAGCCATGCCAGGAGTGACCCCTGAGCACGAGCCAGGAATAAACCCTGAGCACAGCTGGATGTGCCCTACCCCCACAAAAAAGAAGAAAAGTTGTTAGGCTTTGGGGCCTGAGAGATAGTTGAAAGGGCTGAGCACATGCTTTGTGGGAGGACTGGTTGTGATCTCAGCACTCCAGGGCTCTCCAAGCACTGTGGGAGTGCTCCGAAGGCATCCAGCTATGAGTAGCTCCAGCACTGCTAGCTGTGGTCCAAAAACAGGTTTTTGTACTAGAAATACTAGAGATTCAAAGGTGCTGGGGAGATGTTTCAGAGGGCTTGAGCAGATACTTTTCCTGCCAGAGACCCAGATTCAATCCCTGGTACCATATGGTCCCCTGAACACTGCTGAGTGTGACCAAAAATCAATAATAAAGACTGGAGATTCTAGCTTCATTTCTTTTTTAATCTCAGGCAGGACCCTGAACTTCTCTGATACTTAAGTTTTCTTATTGGTAAAATTGGGATGTAAAGTAGGTTTTTGTGAGGATCAAATTAGATAATTCATGGAAGAAACTAATTCTTGGCATATATTCATTTAACAACTGTGTTTTCTGGGAGGAATTGTGCCAAGGAATTAGTATCCCAAACCGACAAATTCCTGCCTTAAAATGGCTCTTAACATTTAGTGAGTAAAACATAATAAGCAGATAAATAAAACACAGATATTTCATATGCTGTAAGTACTAGGGAGAAATAATTAAGCAGTGAGAGAAAATATGAAAAGAGGGCTAGGAACATCAGTGAGGAAAAGGAATTTTGGAAAGAACTCTGATAATGCTATGCATCTGATAAATTCTTTTACTATAAAAGTAAAATTTTACTATAATTCTTTTGCTATAAAAGTATAATTTTGCTATAAAAGTAAAAGAAAGAATGGAAATAGTAAGGGATGATTAATAAATATAGGTTATTATTTGTACTGTTTTTCTTTAGATACTGTAAGATTAATGTTGACGTTCTTGGTTTTAAATGCCCCCTAAAAGTTTCAGTTTAAATCCTGACATATCTAGAAAAGTTCTTTTTATTTTTCACACCTCTTGCTCAGGTACTTGTTTTGGCTCCTACAAGGGAACTGGCAAACCAAGTAGCTAAAGACTTCAAAGATATAACTAGGAAACTCAGTGTGGCATGTTTTTATGGTGGAACATCATATCAAGGCCAAAGTGAGTAAATATATATGATATTACCACAGAAATCTCCATATTTAAATGAAAATACATATTGTGACCATTTTTAATGTTTTACATGTAACTGATAATTTTCTCCTTTCACAGTTAACCATATCCGAAATGGTATTGACATCTTGGTTGGAACACCTGGTCGTATCAAAGACCATCTGCAGAGTGGCCGATTAGATCTTTCTAAACTGCGCCATGTTGTGCTTGATGAAGTGGATCAAATGTTAGATTTAGGTTTTGCTGAACAAGTTGAAGATATTATTCATGAATCTTACAAAACTGGTATGTCCTAATTCAAAATTAGCAATTATATTAGCAATTATTCTCTTATGTGGAAATTTAAGAATTTAAAATTCTATTTTTATTGTATTCTTTTCAGGTTTTTGTTTCTTTTGGTTCTGGGGCTCGAACCCAAGGTTCATCACACATGCAAGGCTGGTGCTTTACCACTATGCCACCCCTGGCTCTTATTTCTAGTGGGTTTTTATTTATTAGTTTGGGGATTAGAGGGCACACCTGCAGTGCTCAGGGATCACTCCTGGCTCTGTACTCAGGATCATGCTTGATGGGCTTGGGGGACCGTATGGGATGCTGGGGCTTGAACCTGGGTAAGCCATGTGCAAGGCAAGCGTCCTACCTACTGTACTATTGCTCTGGCCTCTGTTACCAGTGTTTTAATAAAATTAAAGTCATTTGGTGTCTAGTTTCTTCTTTAGCAACAAAATATTTTAATATACTTTAACTGTTTTCTTAGCTTTTTATCCTTTCTCCTGTGCATTATATTTATTTGTCCAGTATTCTTAAATTGTCACCTTCCTGGTTTAGTTGTCTTCATATTTTCCCCATTTTCCCTTTTCGTAATTACAGTAAAATAAGATTGTTTAAAATCAAGTTTTGAAATTTTTATTTCTTTAAAGATTGGGGGGAATTTTAAGAACTAATATATCACAGGCTATTAAGAAAGCATTTTTATTCTTTTTTTACTATTTAAGATTCTGAAGACAATCCTCAGACTTTACTTTTTTCTGCAACTTGCCCACAGTGGGTATACAAAGTTGCAAAAAAATACATGAAATCCAGATATGAACAGGTTGACCTTGTTGGAAAAATGACTCAAAAGGCTGCAACTACTGTGGAAGTAAGTAGCTTTCCAGCATGATAGATTTTAACTTTTGGTTCATATTTTAAAGTGTGTGGTGCCAAATACAAGTTTTGGGTATGAGTTCAGGCCAGGTCTTTATTTTTGCTTTTTGTCAATAAGGTACCTCTGTTTTCTTGTAGATGGAGAATGAGGGGCAGATAAAATAAGTAAAGGGGGAAAGTGCTGATCAGTCAGGTCCTAATAAGAGTTAGACAAGCAGCCACAGAAGTAGAATTAAAATACATTGAATTTGGGGCTGGAGTGATAGCACAGCGGGTAGGGCTTTTGCCTTGCATGAGACCGACCGGGGTTCTTTTCCCAGCATCCCATATGGTCCCCTGAGCACCGCCAGGGGTAATTCCTGAGTGCAGAGCCTGGAGTAACCCCTGAGCATCGCCGGGTGTGACCCAAAAGGCAAAAAAAAAAAAAACCCAAAACATTGAATTTGACAAAACCAGGTAATAGATATTGAGTAGAAAAGAATAGTGCTAGGATAATTTGTGTAAACATAGGTAGAGAAAAGTTATGTCCTTATTTCATACTCTATGCAAGGAAAATACCTGGAAGTTTTTAGAAAGGCCTTAACTTAATTCAAAACTGGACCAAAGAGAGCTCAATGAGTTATAGTACAGGCTTTGTTATGGGAGTCTCAGTTTCAGTCCCCAGCACCAACCACACAATCTCCTGAGACTTCAGGGTAACCCCCACACAGAACAGTTGGGTATGGCTCCCAGCCCACCCCACCCCTGATATAACAGTGATGTCACTGAATAGTTTACTAAATTTAGGAAAGGGAAGGCCTTTCCAAAAAAATCAAATACATAAGGGAAAAGGTTGATGATTTTGAATTAATGAGTATTTAAAAAATCTTGGGTTTTTTGTTTTTGTTTTTAAAGAGAAATACAGGGGCTGGAGCAGTAGTACAGTGGGTAGGCCACTCTCCTTGCTCATGGTCCGCCTGAGTTTAATCCCCAGCATCCCACACGGAGCCCCAAGCCTGCCAGAAGTGAATCCTGAGTAAGAGTCAGGAGTAACCCCTGAGCACTGCCTGGTGTGGCCCAACCTTCCCCTCCCTCCGCAAATAAATAAATAAATAAAGAGAAGTACAGATAAAGATGTAAATTTAAAAAGCAGGGAGCTGGGCTAGTTTGATAGTATAGCAGACAGGGTGTTTGCCTTCCACATGTCCAAACCAGGTTTATCCTTAGGCACTGGGATGATCCCTGAAAGTAGAGCCAGGACTAAGCCCCGCCTGAACATCACCAAGTGTGACCAAACCCACACTTAGAAAAAAAAAATTTTTTTTTTTTTTCCCTGAGTCATCTGGGCCTGGAGAGAGTGTGCAACAGGTAGAGCTCTTGCCCTGACTGCCTTTGGGCTGGTGCTGGTCTGTAGTCATAAAAAGGTTGAAAACCATTGTTCTACTAGCGTATTGTCAGCTGCTGGTTTACAGTGAAAATGTTGATAATCTCATATATTTTTCTGTTTGATGTGTATGTAAATAAAAATGTACTAAATAATAGTCCAGGAGTACAATTTTTGGAATTTTCTTGGTTTGGGACCATACCTAACTGTGCTCAGGTGTTACTTCTGGCAGCCTCAGGGACCATATGGGGGACTGGGGATTGAACCTGGGTCAGTTGTATTCGAGGCAAGCGCCCTACCTGATGTACTATCACTCCAGTCCCCATTTCTGAAATTTAGAAGAATGAATTTGATAAAAAACAAAATTACAGAACTGGAGAGATAATACAGGAGGTAAGATATTTGCCTTGCTTATATATATCTGTGATAGCTGTGACCCTGGTTCAAATCCCCAGCACCACATATGGTCCCCTGAGCACTGCCAAGGGGTGGTCACTCCTGAGCACAGAGCCAGGAATAATCCCTGAGCACTGCCAGGTGTGGCCCATAAAAACAAATGGGTTAGAGTGATAGTACAGTAGGTCGGCAGTTGCCTTGTATGCAGCTGACCCAGGTTCAATCCCCAGCATCCCATATATATAGTGTGCAACCCCCCCTACTCCCCTCCAGTATCCCTAAGTGCTGAGACATGTGGCACTGAAGATCACAAATGGCAGAGCCTGGGTTGGAGTTGCCTTTCATGCAGATCACCCTGATATGGTTCGCTGGGCACTGCTTACGGTCCCCTGACCACTACCAGGAGTGACCTTCGAGCACTGCTGGATGGGTCTCATACCCCACACTTTCCCCCCGGAAAGCAAAATAAGACGAATGTCATTGTCATTGACTTTTAGCTCTTGGGACAAAGCCAAAGCCAGGGATCACACTCATGGCATGGCCTTACACTTCCAAGATACGTGATCTGCCTCTGAGCCACATCCTGGCCCTTGCCTCCCCATCTTTTTCTTTTGAGGCAGGGAAGGAGTAAGGCTATGTCATAGGTATTTCAATTGATTCTTTTTTGTTTTGTTTCGTTTTGCTTTTTGGGTCATACCAGGCAATGCACAGGGGTTACTCCTGGCTCATGCACTCAGGGGACCGTATGGGATGCTGGGAATTGAACCTGGGTTGGCCACATGCAAGGCAAATGCCCTACCCATTGTGCTATCGCTCCAGCCTTCAATTGATTGTTAAGTTTTTTCCTGTGGTGCTTTTCCAGGTTCTATAATTTATATGTATGTATGTACATGTATATGTTTATTTTAAATAATTGTACGCACAATTCCAGGGATATGACTTAATTGGTCGAACATAAACCTTTTGCAGGGAAAATAACTCAGAAGTGCTGGAGTACATACTTTTTATTTGGAAGTCTCAGGTATAATCCTTTGGAGTAGTCACCAGTACCTAGCTGGGAGTAACGTAACCCCACCTTCCACCCCCCCATTCCCTCACCCTCACCCTGCTCTCCTAACGAAAAAATAGAACATACCTTGCATGTGTGAAGACCTGAATTCTATCCCCAAAACATGCATGGCCCCCTGAGCACTGCTGGGAGTGGTCTAGTAGCCCCCAATGCATGGCTAGGAGTGGCCTCCACAGTAAAACTAAAGCATTTTATATATATACACACACACACATGTTTGTGTGTATATACATGTATATATAAAATATATGTATATATAATATGAAAATATTTTACATGTGCAGTATAATTTTTTTCCTGACATTTTATCATGAAACTGTATACAATAGAGTTTACTTCTGGCTCTATGCTTAGGAATCATTCCTGACTGGATTGGGTGACCATATGAGCTTCTGGGGATCAAACCCAGGTTGGCCATGTACAAGGCAAGCACACATACTATTGCTCCTGCCCTGTCATAAAAGTTGAACATAACAGCAAAGTTGAGAGGATTTTATAGTGAACACCTGTATACCCACAGATCAGTTTCCCAAAGTGGGTGACACTCCCTGGGAACTGCTGCGATGGTCCAGGGAGGGTGATAGAGTCTCCAGTGTTTTTTATTTGCCTAAAGAAGGTATATTCTAAAACACTAAAATGATTTTGTGTGTGTGTGTGTGTGTGTGTGGCAGTAGGCCAAGTAAGGAGGGAAAGCTCTATTACAGGTTTTCAGTTTTTTTTATTTGGGGGTAATGCCTGGTAGTGTTATGGGATCATGCAGGACTGGGATTGAAATTAGTGACTCCCACATGCAATGGATGTGTTCCAGTCTGTTGAGCTGGTATTCCTTGCACAACTCTGATCTAGATCCTTCCATTAACATTTTACTCTTATTTGGGGCCTGGGAATATTCAGTGGTAAAGTTCCTGTCTTTCATGTGTGAAACCATGAATTCTTTCTTCAGTGCTACTTCACAGACTAAGTATGATCCCAGTAGCAAAAGTTCAAATGTTTCAAAAAAGAGCTGAAATAAGCCTACAACAAAGCATTTAAGAGGCTGGAGATGCAGTAGAATAGGTAGGCTGCTTGCCTTGCACACGGCCAACCCAGGTTCGATCCCTGGCATCTCATATGCTCCCCCAAGCACTGCCAGGAATAACTCCTGAGCATCACTGAGTTGGCCCAAAAAAACCAGCAAAAACCAAACATTGTGAGCACTGCAACCAAATGTATTTGCCGCCTAGTTGCAATAGGAGTAAAGGAAAGCAAAGGGGCAAAACACAATGAAAGCGTCCTGTTAGAAGCTTAAGTTGTTTTTTTTTCCAACTGTATTTGCTTAATCAAATCCCTATATTCCATCTCTGTAACCATCTTAGTTTCTGATTCATTTCAAATTGCAGAACTCAGTATACTTACATATATAACTTTTTTTTGGCTACGGAGGGGTTGTTCCTGGCAGTGCTTGGAAAGCCATGCAGTACCAGAAATTGAACCCAGGATTCCCGTGTGTAACGCCTTTTGAGCTATCCCCTCAGCCCACTGCATTTTTTTTTTTTTTTGTGAGGGTTGTGGGCATACCTGGTGATGCTCAGGGCTTATTTCTGGCTCTGCACTCAGGGATTACTCCTGGCGGTTTTGGGGACCATAAGGGTGCTGGGATCAAACCTGGGTCGACTATGTGCAAGGCAAATACCATATCTGCTGTACTACCGCTCTGGGCCCTATCCATGCATATTTTTAATTGGAGTTCAGTATTGGTTATTTTATTTTGGTTTCTTGGTCACAGAACTCAGGGGCTACTCCTGGCCATGCATATAAGGGGTATAATATACAATGCTGGGGGTTGAATTGTTACTGGCTGCAAATGCAATGCAAGACCTTAACTTCTATATTATTTCCTCAGCCTTTATTTTGGGGGTCTTCCAGATGCTCAGGGGCCTAGGGCCACTCCTAATAATGCTTTTGCCAATTGGGTTTGGCAGTTGTTTGGACATAGAGATAGAATGATGCAGGGTTTTGTTTTTTTGGGGTTTGGTTTTGAGGTTACATAGGACTTAACATTCCGGGATCACTTATAGTAGTGCTTTGGGTACCACATGGAATGCCAGAGACCAAACTTGGGTAGTCTTTGTGCAGGACAAATGCCCTCCCCACTGTCTTTCTGGCTTCAGGATAGTGTACCTTCTAAAAATTTTTTGTTGTTTTGGTATGGGGCCACACCTGGGCTATGCTTGGGGATTCCTCCTGGCTATGCACTTGGGTTGCTGGGGGATTGAACTTGGGTCAGTCACATGCAAGGCCAGCACTCTACACACTGCATTGTCTTTCCTGTTTCCAGTGCTATAATTTTTTTAAAGATAAGATTCACGGGGCTGGGGGCTGGAGCAATAGCACAGTGGGTAGGGCATTTGCCTTGCACGCGGCCAACCCAGGTTAAATTCCCAGCATCGGGCAACTCAGAGAAGGGAACAGCAAGTAAAATGTGGTTGTTGGTCATGTGGGGGAAAGATGATGCGGGCCAAATATAGACTAGAGACTGAACACAATGGCCACTCAACACCTTTATTGCAAACCACAACACCTAATCAGAGAGAGAGAACAAAAGGGAATACCCTGCCATAGTGGCAGTGTGGGGTGGGGGGAGACGGGACTGGGGAGGGGGGGAGGGATGTTGGGTTTACTGGTGGTGGAGAATGGGCACTGGTGAAGGGATGGGTTATCAAACTTTGTAAGGGAGAAACATGAGCACAAAAATGTATAAATCTGTAACTGTACCCTCACGTTGACTCACTAATTAAAAATAAACTATTAATTAAAAAAAAAAACAAAAAAAAACAAAAGCAAATCCTAAAAAATAAATAAATAAATAAATAAATTCCCAGCATCCCATATGGTCCCCTGAGCACCGCCAGGGGTAATTCTTGAGTGCAAAGCCAGGAGTAACCCCTGTGCATCGCTGGGTGTGATCCAAAAAGCAAAAAAAAAAAAATTTCATGGGGCTGGAGTGATAGCACAGTGGGTAGGGCATTTGCCTTGCACTCGGCCTACCCGGGTTCGATTCCCAGCATCCCATATGGTCCCCTGAGCACTACCAGGAGTGATTCCTGAGTGGATAAGCCAGGAGTAACCCATGTGCATCGCCAGGTGTGACCCAAAAAGCAAAAAAATAAAAATTAAAAGATAAGATTCACATACAGTAAAATGCAAAAATTTAAGT
Organism: Sorex araneus; assembly: GCF_027595985.1. Taxonomy (NCBI): domain Eukaryota; kingdom Metazoa; phylum Chordata; class Mammalia; order Eulipotyphla; family Soricidae; genus Sorex; species Sorex araneus. Next base: position 109,093,698 of record NC_073306.1, read on the forward strand.
ATATTTTCATTTTTAATTCATGTAAATGTGTTAACTCAATCTATGATAAGATACATTTTATCATTCTCTCAGAAAGTTTCCGTCATACCCCTGACTAGTCAGTATACAAGTTCTGTTCTGATTTTTTTTTTTTAACTATACATTAGTTTTGTCTGTCTGAAAAAAAATTCTTCCAGGAAGGTCAATTTTTGGACATATAGGGGAAAAAATGTAAAATCATTTTTCAGTTTATTGAAGCATGGCAATCTTTCTTCACAGCATTTGGCCATTCAGTGCCATTGGTCTCAAAGGCCAGCAGTCATTGGAGATGTCCTTCAAGTCTACAGTGGATCTGAAGGGCGAGCTATTATTTTCTGTGAAACCAAAAAGAATGTAACTGAAATGGCAATGAATCCGCACATTAAACAGGTATTCTTTTCTTTTTCTTATGTTTGCTTTAATTCAGATTATAAGGATGAATCAATGAACAAAAATTTTCCTTTATGGACCAGGTTTGATCGTCATTCTCATAATTAATGTTAATTAAAAAAGGAATTACAACCATTTTTCTCATGATCTGTTAAGTCATGGTGGAGTTCTATCTTTTTTCTTTAGGAAGATTTTCAATACTTTGAAAATGAATTTCTATAGACAAGAGTTGGTATTTCAGGGCTGGAGCGACTAGAGCAATAGCACAGCGTGTAGGGCGTTTGCCTTGCATGCGGCCGACCCAGGTTCCATTCCCAGCATCCCATATAGTCCCCTGAGCACCGCCAGGAGTAACCCCTGAGCCTCTCCAGGTGTGACCCAAAAAAAGAGTTGGTATTTTAGAGCTGTATTATAGAATGAATCGCATATACTTATGAATTGTGTAGTATACTAAATCCATCTGTTTTTACTTCTTATGGTTTTTGGTTTTGGTTTGATTTCTGGGTCACACCTAGCAGTGCTTAGGGCTTATTTTTGCCTCTGCATTCAGGGATCAGTCCTGTTGGGGCCTGTGGGACCATAAGGGGAGCGAGGGATTGAATCTGGGTTGGCTTTGTGCTTCTGACCCGAAGTCTATTTCTCCAGCCCTTATTTTTACTTTTGTTGTTTTGAGCCATGCCCAGTGATGCTCAGGGCTTACTCCTGGCTCTGTGCTCAGGGATCATAGTGTTCCAGAAACATAGGAGGTGCCAGGGATCGAATCTGGGTCTGTTGCATACAATGTAAGCATCCTGCCCACTGTACTATCTCTCCAACGCCAGTTTTACTTTTTAGAGTAGAAAATTTCACACATACATACATGTTGACAATACAGAATAGTGTAAAGAACTCATGTATTCTTCAGCTGCAACAAATACTTTATATTCGTAGTTCTTTATAGTCGTAGCTGTATGATGGTTCATTATTTGGACTTAATGATGTGATGCTTACCGGACTTAGTATTGCTGGTATTATATGTGCATTTTTTTTTAAGTGTGTGTCTGGAGAGATATGGGTTAAAGCACTTACCTTGCATTCAGCTGATCATAGTTCAATCTCCAGTGCTACATATGATCTCCTGAGCACTCTCTACAATAGATGTATCATGGGTAGGGACTTGTCTGCATGTGGCTTACTCAAGTTCAATCCCGGGGCTGGAGCGATAGCACAGCGGATAGGGTGTTTGCCTTGCACGTGGCCGACCCGGGTTCTAATCCCAGCATCCCATATGGTCCCCTGAGCACTGCCAGGGGTAATTCTGAGTGAAGAGCCAGGAGTAACCCCTGTGCATCGCCGGGTGTGACCCAAAAACCAAAAAAAAAAAAAAAAAAAAACCAAAAAAACTCAAGTTCAATCCCTAGCACCTCATATGATCCCCTGAGCATCTCTGGTTGTGGCCCAAAAACCTTTGAGGGGGCGGAATATCCATTGAACTGTTTTTTTTTTTTTTTTTTTGCTTTTTGAGTCACACCTGGCAATGCACAGGGGTTACTCCTGGCTTTGCACTCAGGAATTACCCCTGGTCATGCTCAGGGGACCATATGGGACTCTGGGATTTGAACCCGGGTCGGCCGCGTGCAAGGCAAACGCCCTACCCGCTGTGCTATCTTTCCAGCCCCTATCCATTGAACTGTTAACGAGGAATTATTTGAGACTGTTAATAAGGGAAAACGTCAGCATTTTTTGTTACATATTTTTAGTAATGTTTGTGTTATTAAAAAATTGTATGCATGCATTATAATGAAAAGTGGGAAGATTAAATTTTTTAAAAGGTTTAGACTATACGGCTTATTATTGTGCTATCAATTGAAAGTATAAACCATACACTTCATTTACCCCTTCTCCCCCCCTTTTTTTTTTGGAATAGAATGCTCAGTGTTTACATGGGGATATTGCACAATCTCAACGAGAAATTACACTGAAAGGCTTCAGAGAAGGTAGTTTCAAAGTTTTGGTGGCAACAAATGTGGCTGCTCGTGGTTTGGACATTCCTGAAGTTGATCTGGTGATTCAGAGTTCTCCTCCACAGGTAGGAAATGAGAATTGGTTTTGGGAGAGTAAAGGAAGCTATATAATTGCTATTTTATTTACAAAATAGATAAAATTTATTTAAAATAAAAATTTATTTACATTTATTTATTTTTTTTATTTTTGCTTTTTGGGTCACACCCAGCGATGCTCAGGGGTTACTCCTGGCTTTGCACTCAGGAATTTCTCCTGGCGGTGCTTGGGGGACCATATGGGATGCCGGGGATTGAACCCGGGTCGGCCGAGTGCAAGGCAAACGCCTTACCCGCTGTGCTATCGCTCTGGCCCCTAAAAATTTGTTGACAAAATAGAATAGCTATAATATATATGCTTTGGGTGTTGAAAATAGGTCATCTTTTCCTGCTCTTCGCCATTATTTGTTAGTGTGGTATTAAAAATTTCCTTTTTTATTTTTAGGATGTTGAGTCCTATATTCATCGTTCTGGACGCACAGGTAGAGCTGGCCGGACAGGGATTTGTGTATGTTTTTATCAGCCAAGAGAAAGAGGTCAACTAAGATATGTGGAACAAAAAGCAGTAAGTAGAGTTAAATTATTTCAAACTCATTATCTTAAGTAGTGCCTTAGGAAAGAGCTCTTTTTATGTTTATTCATACAAACAGATTTTTATTACTTTTCTCAGTTTAAACCACTTGGTATAAAACATGTGGAGAGCTAAATTTATATTAGCTGCTAGACTTTGTTTCAATATATTGTGAAGAAGAACCAATGTACTCATTTTTCTCTTGAATTCTTCCTCGATACTAAAATCAAAATTGTATTTGATTTTAACACCTTTTTAGGGGCCATAGTGATAGTGATAGAATTCCCGGGTATGACCCCCCCAAAAAAAGCCATAAAAAAATCACAAACCATTAAGACCTCTTTAGTTCAGCTTTGTAAATTGCTGGCTGTGACATTATCTTAGTAAAATTAAGATTTTTTTGAGTCATCACATTTTATTAAGTGATGATACAGTAGAAATTCACATTTTTGTAGTTTCAATTTTTTGTTTTCATTTTCTTTTTTTAAATTAATTTATTTTTTGCTTTTTGGTCACACCCAGCGATGCTCAGGGGTTATTCCTGGCTCTGCACTCAGAAATTACTCCTGGCAGTGCTTGGGGGACCATATGGGATGCCAGGGATTGAACCCAGGTCAGCCTCATGCAAGGCAAACACCCTACCTACTGTGCTATAGCTCCGGTCCTCATTTTCATGTGTTTTTATATTATCTGTAAAAGAAGATTAGGTAGTAAGGGAGAAGTGATATGTAAATAGTATTATAACAGGGGCTGTTAAGCTTTTCTTAAAAACTTTTTATAATTTGTAATTGGTGACTTATTAGGAAAAAAGATTTTTGGATCCACTAGAGCTTGGCACTTAAAACCAAGAAATGGAAATTCAAAAAACTATATTAATTTAGGAATTGATTATAAAGATTTCCATTTTTCTTTAATGTAATTCTTTCATTTTCAGGGAATTACTTTTAAACGTGTAGGTGTTCCTTCTACAATGGATTTAGTTAAATCTAAAAGCATGGATGCCATCAGGTATGCTTTCTGACCTTGCTGAATGATTTTTTTTCTTTTGTATTAGGCTATTGTTTAATAAGCTCTCCTAGAGACTATATATCAACAATATCAAATATCAAAAAATTTAATCACCAGTTTACCAGCAGATATTTAGTTATATTAAAATGTGACAACGTTACTGTACTGTCTTTTCCCATTCTCTTTAATTTTTTCTCTTTGTGTTGACCAAGAAAATTTACTATTTTTAAACCATAGGTCTCTGGCTTCTGTTTCTTATGCTGCTGTTGATTTTTTCCGACCATCAGCTCAGAGACTGATTGAAGAGAAAGGGGCAGTGGATGCCTTGGCTGCAGCATTAGCCCACATCTCTGGCGCATCAAGTTTTGAACCACGATCTTTGATTACCTCTGATAAGGTAGAAATCTGAGAAAAAATGTAAAATTGAGGGAAGGAAAATGGGAAGTCTTCATTTGTCCAGTGCTTTGTGTTAATCAGTACCTATTCTTTATTTTGTAAGTTGCCATGGAACCATGCAAAGTGAGAAATAGATTGCAGTTAGCAGAGTTCCATACAAACTAAGGATTGTCTGTATATGCCACAACAAGCAGCAGTGCTCAGAGGTTTCTACTAGCTTTGTCCTTGATGATCACTCCAGGTGGAGTTGGATCGATCTCTTTGGCGCAGACCCAGGCCTTTTAGCATGAGAGACATGTGCTCTGGTACTGAGCCACATCTCTGGACCTTTCCTGTTTTTCATTTATTTTTGTTGGCCGTAACATGGGCTGACTGAGTGCAAGATAAATGCTTTACTTGCTGCTATCACTCTGGCCCCTGGCAAGATTTTTAAAATTTTGGCATACATCCAGCAGTGCTCAGGGCTTACTCCTTTCTCTCTGCTCAAGGGTCACTCCTGGGAAGGCTGGGGATAGGGGATGTGGTAGGCAGACACACCATATATGGTACCAGGTTGGCTCAATGCAAGGTAAGCATCTTACGCACTACCATTTCTCCAGCTCCTGCAAGAAATTTTTTTTTTCTTTTTTGGGTCAAACCCACCAATGCCTCAGGAATTACTCCTAGCAGTGCTCGGGGGGACCATATGGGATGCTGGGAATCAAACCTGGGTTAGCCACATGAAGGCAATAGCCCTACCCACTGTGCTATCACTCCAGCCCCCTGCAAGAAATTTTTTAGGGGACCAGAGAGTGTGAGAAATAAGGCATCTGCTTTATATGCAGCCAAAATTTATTTAAATCTCCAGCACCTCATATGGTCCCCTAAGCACTACTAGGAGTGGCCCCTTAACGCAGAGCCTAGAATAAGCCTGACCAATTCCATGTGTGGCCCAGAACCCCCTCAAAAAATACAGTGTTGCGGGGCTGGAGTGATAGCACAGCGGGTAGGGCCTTTGCCTTGCACTTGGCCGACCCGGCTTCAAATCCCAGCATCCCTGAGCACCGCCAGGGGTGATTCCTGAGTGCATGAGCCAGGAGTGACCCCTGTGCATTGCTGGCTGTGACCCAAAAAAAAAGCAAAAAAAAACCCCCAAAAAACAGTGTTGCTTAGTTTAGGTGTTAGCTGCATCACATCAGAAGGTATATTGTTCTGGTACTAGTAATGCCTAGTTGGATCACTTAAGATAGAAACTGACACGTTTCTACCATAAAGATGTATTTTACTTGAGTAATTTGTTAGTAATCTGTATGGTTATATACTTAAGCTCCGAGTATTTTTCTTTAATTTTATTTTTGTCAAGTTGTTCACAATTATTTATTACATTCAATATTTCAATACAGTCCCACCACCATTTTACCTTCCCACCACCATTATTTCAAATTTTCCTTCCACAACCCAAGCCTGCCCGAAAGGTAGATGTAAATAATTTATTTTGTATTGCTTAGTTCTGAGTAATCGACTAAAATTGATCCAAAAAGGTTTCCTTAAAAGAAAGTGTGAAAATTGCTGTATCTCACCTTGGATCCATTAAGTCCCTGTAGAAGAAATCACTAACATGTTGTTACATGTTACAGTTTGAATATTTATCAACACTGGTTACCTTCTCTTTTACACCCTATCAGATGTCACGTGCTACTCTTGGTATATCAGTGGCATAAAGTATGAGATGATGTGCATGCGGTCCAGGATTTCTAAAATTTTAATTAAGGCGCTAGAGCTGGAGTTAAATCTTTAACTGGATGATGATTTTGGGGTCCCAAGTTGTCTCTAAAGACTGATTTGAGCCATACAAAACACTTTAAAAAAAAAATATATATATATATATATATATATATATATATATATATATATATATATATACTACTGGCATTGAACCCGGAGCTTCACAAATGTGAAGCATTAATTTTGAGTCACATACCCAGCACTTAATACTTTCTAAAACTTGTTTGATAGTGTCACACATAGAGGTGTGTAGGGGCTGCTCCTGACTTGATGCTTGGGGCTGCTCCTGTTGGTGCTCAGGGAATCATCAGTGCTAAAAATTGAATCTGAGGTTCACACATGCAAAGAATATACTCCAGCCTTTTGGGCCATCTTCCTGGTTCCTAACAATACTGTTGTATGGTTTTTGCATTGTCAGGGAGTACATCCACTGAGACACATCTCTGGCCTTAAATAATACTTATTCTTCTTTTTTAATATTAAAGACGTTTTTATTCAGATATCATGAGTAAACAATACTTTATTTAATACTTATTTTAATTGAATCACCATCAGATAGATCATCACAAAGCTATTCATGATTGGGTTTCAGTCATACAATGTTCTAGCACCCATGCCTCCAGCAGTGTACATTTTCCACTACCAATGCCCCCAGTTTCCCTATTATCCTCCCAATCTCCCCCTCCACCTACCTGCCTTTAAAATGGAGGCACTTTCTCTCTCCTTTTGTGCATTATGGTTTGCAATACAGGTACTAAGAGGTCATTGTATTTGTTCAGGGTGTTAAGTATTCTTATTAGGAAAGCATAGCTGGAGTAGCGTTTTTAACTCGGTGGCAACTTTGGGGTGTAGAAATGACTGCTGGGGCTTCTGGAAGTACAGGGAGATGGGAGGAAGCTTATCTCAACTCCAAGAAAGCCTGCAGATTTCAGTCACAAAACCTGAATACCCAGATTCTCAGCAGTTTAATCTTTTTTTTTCCCCTTCATGAAGTCTCTTTATTTTTTTTCTTTTTGTGTCACACCCAGCAATGTGCAGGGGTTACTCCTAGCTCATGCACTCAGGAATTACTCCTGGCAATGCTCCGGGGACCATATGGGATGCTGGGAATCGAAACCGGGTCAGCTTCATGCAAGGCAGACACCCTACCTGCTGTGCTATCGCTCTAGCCCCATTTTATTAGTGAATCACCGTGAGGTATAGTTATAGACTTACAAACTTCTGTGCTTGCATTTCAGTCATACAATGGTCAAGTATCCATCCACAAGTATCCACCAGTGCCCATTTAGCAGTATAATATCTTGGTGAGGTCCATCCTGAGATGGTGGAGTCCAGCTGGGGGCATGGTAGCATTTTTGAATTGTAGGAGCAAATGGCTGCCAGGGGCTACCAGGCTTACCTGCTTCCCTCCAATCTACTCTGGTCTGTTGAACCTTGCATGGGTCTAAGATTAGCTGTGGATTTTGATCTCTTTCGAGACTTATTTATGGGTCTCTGAAGCAAGACTGATAAATGAGCTGGAGGTGTTTTGTTGGATGTGGCTCCCCCAGACCCAACTCTTGGTGGTTTACTTTCTCAGGAAACTTAGTCCTGAGTTGTTGGAGTCTGGCCAGAGGTACAGGTGATTTTGGAGTATCAGGAAGCCTGAAGGCACCTTCAGACTGCTGGTAGCCCTCTGTCCCCTAGGCCCCAGAGGCAGCAGCCACAGTGGCCGCAGCAGGAACCACGGTCAGGGCCAGGGCTGCTATTATTTAAGTCCTGGGCACTCTGGCCAGGCTGCAGTCCCCAATCCAGCAAAACCTGACCAGATGACACACGCCCCCATCCTAGGTCTCCACACAGTTGGCGCTCAGGGAGACTTTTCTTTGTAATATGCTTTGGGTGGCATGGACTGGTCTGGGTAAGAAGTGGTGGGGCTGCCACCTGGGTGGTTTAGGGTACCCATGTTGAGAATTGTGGCACCCCCTCAACTCCGGGACCGTGCTCTACAGTGCTGCCAAGTTGGACAGGAAGAGCTCTATTAAGACAAGTTAAAACTCTGCTGCAATCTCGAGCATCAAAAGCTGCGGTGGCTCCATCCACTGGCAGCTGTTGCTTTAATGGCGTTCTCCCTAAGACAGAATATCCAGGGGAATCCCATTCACTTACGTAGAAATTTTATGACCTCCTGGGCTATTCAGAGTGTTGAAAGCTGCCGTCCCTCTGCTAGGGCTGATGCTTGCCACCATCTTGACTGGAACCCCCAAACAATACTTCTTAAGAAAATGTTAAGAGGGCCTGGAGTGATAATACAGTGGGTAGGGCATTTGCCTTGCACGCAGCCGACCCAGGTTTGATCCTCAGCATCCCATATAGGTCTCCTAAGCATTGCCAGTGGTAATTTTTGAGTGCAGAGCCAAGAGTAACTCCTGGGCATCACGGAGTGTAACCCCCACCCCCCCAAAAAAAAAAACAAACAAAAAAGCAAATGCCAAGAGGCTGTAAAGAGTTTCAATAGGCTGAGCATATGCTTTGCATATGTGATGCCTAGGTTTAAATCCTGACACCATATGGTCCCCCCAGCACTGCTGGGAGCAGCCCCCAAGCACTGATCGAGAAGTAGTCCCTGACCTCAGCTGGTGTGGCCCCAAATCAAATCAAATAACATAATATGTTGAGGAAAGGGCCCTGGACCTCATTAGGTGTGCTGACTCCCACCACAATAAAAATAAGTATAAAGAGGGGCTAGAGTACAGCGGGTAGGGCGTTTGCCTTGCATGCAACCAACCCGGGCTTGATTCCCAGCATCCCATATGGTCCTCTGAGCATGGCCAGGGGTAATTCCTGAGTGCAGAGCCAGGAGTAACCTTTGTGCATTGCCAACTGTGACCCAAAAAAGCAAAAAAAATAATGTAGAGATACTTTTTTCTTTTTTGGTTACATCAGTGGAGCTCAGGGCTTGTTTTTGGGTCTGCACTCAGAAATTATTCCTGCCGGAACACAGGGGACTGTGTGGGATACTGGGGATTGAACTGAAATTGGTTATGTGCAAGGGAAGCACCTACCCACTGTACTATTGATCTGGCATGCTATTATTCTTCTTTATGCTCATTATCTCTGAAATTCTGTACCTTTGCTTATTTGTTTACTGCCTACCACCCTTCAGTTGTCTCCACACATATGCTCTGCAGTGTAATTTCCAGGAGAAAGGATGGTTTAGCGTAGAGAGATTTTTATAGAGTGAATAATATTTAGGTAATATTCTATAAAATAATATTATTCATTTTATAGAATGAATAATATTTAGGTAATTAGACTTATGTCATTTCTTGACAGCAATTTTTAGCTCCTTTGGTGTTGCCTTAGTTCCTCGATATCATGTTACTTTTCTCTGATACCCTAGTTTGCTTAATTCTCTGTTCAGGCATGGTGGTTAGAATTAATTATACTCTTTATAGTCAGAATTTCTATACTAAGTTCTTATAGTAAGAACTATTCATAAGAGAATGTTATTTTCATTCTAAATATATTAACCTTCTGTTAAAAGAAATTTCAGACGACTTAATTTTTTGGTAATTGTGTTAAACTGCTCCATTGGTGTGTGATTAAATCATGAGAGGCTGTAGAGTTGTAATATGTTCTGGGTTTGCTGCTACACATACACATAATGTGACTTTTATTCCTTAAGGGATTTGTGACCATGACTTTGGAAAGCCAGGATGAAATACAGGATGTCAACTGTGCTTGGAAAGAACTTAATAAAAAGCTGAGTAGTAATGCTGTGTCCCAAATTACCAGAATGTGCCTCCTAAAAGGAAATATGGTAAGTTTTTCTAGATAGGAGGCTACTTACACAGAAGTAATGTGTTGTAGATTAATGTACTATTGTAAATGTTTTTAAAGACGAAGATTATGTTTTCCCCTATTTGAAGCCTAAACTTCTCTTTGGTGTAGTTTGTTTCTAGTTTTCAGTTTGGGAACTTAATTAAATAAGCTATTCGCTAGAAAGCTGTACATCATTCTACATAGTTTGCTTATCTAAGACCCAACTTTCTGTGTTTTGTTGTTTCTACCCTTGATAAATACGTGTGATAATTAATAGCTCTGAAATTTAGAAAACACAATATTGGATTTTACATGGCCTGCTTTTGGTTATTAATGAGGGCAGTGAGGTGAATTAAAGGAGAGAGAGGTAAATATATATGAGAAACTGTGTATATACCATATATATGAACTTTTCATATACATAGATGAAATGGGAATAAAATTGTCATTTTGATTAACTGAATTTTATGACTATGAGAATATTTGTGTAACTTTACTACATGATGTTTTTGTTTTTGTTTTTGCGGAAGATGGACCACATTGATGGTGCTCAGGGCTTAGTCCTGGTTCTGTGCACAGTGGTCACTCTTGTCAGTGCTCAGGGCACTGTATGCTTGGGATCTGCTACATTTGAGGCAAATGCTTTACACCTGTACTATGTGGCCCTTATATGAGTCCAGTATTATTTAGAATTTATTAACTCATTTTCTGGAAATAATCATATCACAATTTTCATACTTCCTTTTAACATTTGTGGCAAGTGTGAGAAGTACACATTCAGAAAAATGTGGAGGAGAGGGAAATATAACAGATACTTATTTTTTCACATAGTTATTTTATTTAAAAAAATTTTGGGTTTTTTTTGGCTATATCCAGCAATGCTCAGAGGTTACACTTGACTCTGCACTCAGGACTTTCCCCTGCCAGTGCTTGGGGGACCATATGTGATGCCAGGGATTGAATCCTGGCCTAGTCAGCCTCATGCAAGGAAAGTTTCCTACTCCCCATACTGCGGTTCTTGGCCCCTATAACTGATTTTTAAACCAAATTTTTTATTGAATTGCTGTTTTATTTTGGGGCCATACCTGGTGGTGCTCAGGGTTTACTCCTGGACCTGAGCTTAGGAATAACTCCTTGTGGGCTCGGGACATGGGGTGCTGGGGATCAAACCCAGGGTGCCGTGAGCAGTCAAGTGCCTTAGCCACTATATTATCACTCCAATCCCATATTCTTAGTAATTGTTTAATTAACTTTCAGTTTATTGGCAACTAAGACTGAAGAGGAACTTTGGAAGAGAAACTTGATGTAATAAAATTTTGTTTTCTTAGGGGCTTGGGGTGATTTGAGCCACATCCAGCATTGCTCCCCATTACTCCCAGATTCTGTGCACAGAGGTTGCTCCCTGTGACTCTCGGGAGACTGTAGTGCTGGGAATTGAATCAGGGTTGGCGTCATATAAAGCAAGGGCTTCCACTCCTTGTACTACCTCTCCAGTCTGTATACTAAAATTTTCAAATAAGTAATTAGTTCATTTTAAAAGGAACATGAGACATTTTAGTACATTGGAAATTTTCTAGGGAATCCTCTAGATTGTTAGTACAGTTTTTTTTTTTTTTTTTTTGTGTGTGTGTGTGTGTGTGTGTATAGGGCTGGTTAATGGTTCTCCAGGTACTATATGGTGCCAGGGGTTGAACCTAGGCTTCTGCATGTTCAAGCATACCGTTGGGCTCCTTGCGCCATCTCCCATGCCCAAGTAGCAGTAGGTTTTTTTTTTTTTTTTTTTTTTTTTTTTGCTTTTTGGGTCACACCCAGCGACGCTCAGGGGTTACTCCTGCCTCTGCACTCAGGAATTACTCCCGGCGGTGCTCGGGGGACCATATGGGATGCCGGGGATCGAACCCAGGTCGGCCGCGTGCAAGGCAAACGCCCTACCCGCTGTGCTATCGCTCCGGCCCCAGCAGTAGGTTTTTATTAACTTGTGTGTTTAGTTAATTTTGAGATCTAGGAAATACAGGAAGCAGCCATTTTGTGTTATCCATTATTATGTGTTAGCTGTTGGACTATGTATTAACTATGGCAATCATTGGACATACCTAATCTTTAATTAATATGAGATTACCAGCAGTTATCAGCAAATTGAAAAGATTCACTCATGTATCTGTATAAAAATGTTTTTATTTTGCTTTTAGGGTGTTTGCTTTGATGTTCCCACAACTGAGTCAGAAAAGTTACAGGTATGTAAAATTCTTTTATCTGTTAAATAATTATTCTCTAAAGGAGGGATTAAAAATAAAAGCATAGTCACAATATATCCTGCCTAACTCAATGAAAAATTCCTTTTTATGAAGGAAGGATATGGGGAAGTGGGTTGGGCCAAACCCAGCTGTGCTCAGAATTTACTCCTGGCTCTTTACTCGGGGATCACAGAGACTGTTCTGGTGGGCCCTGGGGACCAAAAGCGTTGTTGGGGATGCAGGCAAGGAAGTGCCTTACACATTGTGTTATTATTTTGGCCCCTGGAAAATTCTTCAAAATATACAGTCTCTTTTATAATTTGATACATTTTAAAATTAGGAATTTTTTTTTTCTTTTTGGATCACACCTGGCGATGCACAGGGGTTACTCTTGGCTCTGCAGTCAGGAATTACCCCTGGCAGTGCTCAGGGGACCATATGGGATGCTGGGAATCGAATCCGAGTCGGCCTCGTGCAAGGCAAACGCCCTACCTGCTGTGCTATTGCTCCAGCCCCCAAATTATGAATAACTTTTAACAAAAATAGGTTTGTCTAATGAATTTTTATGTAGCCTTGATACACCTTTAATAGTTATCAACTGTGGCCACTTTTATTTCATACTTATTTTCAAATACTTCTCTTTTCCTGTAATTTTTTTTTCTCTTTTTCCTTTTGGGGCACATCTGGCAATGCAGGGGCAGGAGAGGGTTACTCGAGGTCAGTGTTTCTGGGTCACTCTGGGTGATGCTTAGGGGACCAGAATGTTGGGGATCAGACCAAGTGCATATGCTTTTGTTGTGGTAGAGTATATGCAAAAGCAAGCGCCCTGCCACGCAGTCACATCTTCCACTCTATAATCCACATCCCTCTCCTGCATTTTTTTTCTTCTTTTTAGGTCCCATCTGGTGATACATAGGGGTTACTCTTGGCTCATGCACTCAGGAATTACTCCTGGCAGTGCTTGGAGACTATATGGGATCATGGGATGCTGGGAATCAGAACCTGGGTCGGACACGTGCAAGGCAAATGCCCTACCCGCTGTGCTGTCACTCCAGCCCCACTCTCCTGTATTCTTGAAACAAATGTTAAGCATTGTTATTTTACCATAAACATTTGTATGTATATATTTTGATTTTAGGGCCATACATGGTGATGCTTGGGGTTTACTTCTGGTTCTGTGCTCAGTGATCACTCCTGGCAGACTTTGGGGGGGGGGGGACCATATAGGGTACCAGGGGTTGAAATTGGGTTGACTGTGTGCAAGGCAAGTACCTTATTTGCTGTACTATCTCTTCTGCCCCGATTATTCTAATTTTAAAATCTTTTCAAAAATGAATATTTTGTGAGTACAGTTCTATGTCAGCTGTGGCATTACTTAATTTTAATAATTCTGTATTACTTGGCTATTAAAAATGTAATTAAAATAAAAATTGCTTGGGGCTGGAGCGATAGCACAGCGGATAGGGCATTTCCTTGCATGTGGCCAACCCAGGTTCGATTCCCAGCATCCCATATGGTCCCCTGAACACTGCTAGGAGTAATTCCTGAGTGCAGAGCCAGGAGTAATCCCTGTGCATCGCTGGGTGTGACCCAAAAAGCAAAAAAAGTAAAATAAAATAAAAATTGCTCCTCTTTCCTTTCTGTTTTTTTTTGGGGGGGCGGGAGAGGGAGGCCACACCTGATGATGCTTGCGGGGGCCATATGGAATGCCAGGGATCCAACCTGGTTTAGCCATGTGCAAGGTAACTGTCCTACCTGCTATTGTTCCAGCCCTGAGACAAGTTTTCAATCATCAGCTTTTCCCTTTTTGCTTCTGTCAATATACCTGCTAAAAACAATACAGTATTTATAATCAACAACCTCTTTTTTTTTTTAAGAGGCCAGTACTCTTTCATTATGTGTTGATTGACTATGAATTTAAAGTTTCAGAATGGGCTGGAGTTTCTCTTTAGCATTAAATATATTTGGGGGGATGGGGCTGGAGAGATAGCACAGTGGGTAGGGCATTTGCCTTGCACGCGGCCAACCCGGGTTCGATTCCCAGCATCCCATATGGTCCCCTGGGCACCGCCAGGGGTTGTTCCTGAGTGCATGAGCCAGGAGTAACCCCTGTGCATCGCCAGGTGTGACCCAAAAAGAAAAAATAAATATATTTGGGGGCACTTGACTAACAGTGCAGCAGGCAGAGTGCTTGCCTTCCACATGGCTGACTGGGTTCAATCTCCAGCATTCCTTATGATCCCCGAGCACTGCCAGCTATAACTGGAGTACTGCTGGCTGTGCACCCAAACCAAAATAAATGAATTAGAAAATATGTTTTGGTTTTCTGGCTTTCAGTTTTCCATGCACTTTGATTTTGGGTCTGTCTTGGCAGTGGTCAGTGCTTATTCCTGACTCTGCACGGTGCAAGGGAGATGTCCTGTCCTCTGTACTATGACTCCAACCCCATTTTTCCATGCACCTTAAATTTAATAGATAGGTGACTTTTTAAGTCTAGTTTTTTTTTTTCCTTGCTTTTTGGGTCACTCCTGACTAATGCACTCAGGAATTATTCCTGGCGGTGCTCGGAGGACTATATGGGATGCTGGGATTCGAACCTGGGTCGGCTCCGTGCAAGGCAAACGCCCTACCCACTGTGCTATCACTCCAGCCCGTAAGTCTAGTCTGTAATGGGTAATAGTCTCCTATACTTATGTGCTTGTTTATGGTTTGTATTTTATATTAATTTTGTGAATTCTCCCCAACAGGCAGAATGGCATGATTCAGACTGGATACTATCAGTGCCAGCCAAATTACCTGAAATTGAAGAATATTATGATGGAAACGTATCTTCTAATTCCAGACAGAGGAGTGGCTGGTCAGGTGGCCGTTCTGGCCGGTCTGGCCGGTCAGGTGGTCGATCCAGTGGCCGTTCTGGTAGACAGAGTCGACAGGGGAGTCGGTCAGGAAGTCGACAAGATGGTAGAAGACGAAGTGGGAATAGAAATCGATCAAGAAGTGGGGGCCACAAACGAAGTTTTGACTGAGTATTTGATACTTAATTTACCAGTGTGAGCTTGCCTATTTCTGCCTAATCATGTACATTATCCACCAAAAATTAGGTCATCATAGTTGAGGTATGTGTCTGCTATTCGCAAAGAAGTTGGTCATATTTTTTTAAAAAGTATTTCACAAGAATGGTTGTAAACAGATCTACTTATCCAGTTATACCTTTGAATAAAAAAAAATGCCTTTTATTGTCTCTTCTTACTATGTGTTAAGAATTTTCTCAGTTTACTATTATTTTCATTTCGGGGGTGGAGTTTGGGGCCACAATGGGCGGTGCTCAGGGGTTATTCCTGCCTCTGCACTTACTCCTGGCAGTGCTCGGGGGACCATACAGGATGCTGGGGATCAAACTGGGGACTACTGCAAGTGCCTTACATGTTTCACTATCTCTAGATAGACCTTTTTGGGCATCCAATGAAGAGTTTCAGGAAATAGAGTGGGAAAGATAAGGTAAATGCCGGTAGGGGAGAAGATGTATTTATTTTATTTTTTTGTCTTTTTGGATCACACCTGGAGATGCTCAGGGGTTGCTCCTGGCTCTGCACTCAGGAATTATTCACGGAAATACTCAGGGGACAACATGGGTTGCTGGAGATCGGATCTGGGTTGGCTGTGTGCAAAGCAATTGCCATAACCCAGTGTACGATCACTCCAGGCCCCAGGGGTACATTTCTTGTAGGTTGGCTTCGTTATTTCTGACTCTGACCCACTCTGCTCTTACAGTCTTTGTTTATATAGCAGTCACATAAGATGGTGATACAAAGGTGGGTTAAACATTAACAAATCAACAAAGAGAGGTAAGGCCACTCCTCCAGGAGATTAACTGAAGGATAAAATCTAAGGAGATTTCTCCAGATTGCTAGGAGATCTGCATAAGGGCCTTGCTAGGAGATCTACATAAGGGCGAGATCCCATCCAGGGTGTGTTGCTTTCTTCTTTGCTCAGCTAGTAATCCACTTAATTAATTCTAGTAAATCTACTTCTAATATTTCTAGCAATGTCATTCTGTATGAACACAGTAAGAGAGATATCAAACTTAAAGTTTGGTTCTTCCTGAGGACATCTCACTATATATTCTAGACTACAGTCCTCAGGTCAGGTTAGTCTTCCTAACCCCAAGCAGGGTCCTAGTCTTGTCATTACTTTTGGATCATGACAACATTTGTCTATGACCATGTTCTCAACTTATAGTTGAGTATTGTGGCACTTTGGCCTGGCCCATTTCAATGCCAGGGTAGCTCACAGCTTGCCCTGGGTCCATTCAGTCCCTCGTTGGGACCCTGCTTTTGGGGTGCTAGGAGCTAAGGGCAACTGAGTCGAGAAAACAGATGCCCAGGAATAAATATTATTGGAGTCAATGAACTCTTAAGTTACAAAGCATAATATTAACTGTCTTCCTGTGTCCATACAGAAAGGACATTGCTTTAAGGTAAACTAAGTTCCCTGTGGTAAGGCTGAAAGGACAAACCCAATGTTATCCTATACTTTTCTGGACTCTCAGTAAATTTTAAAAACCATAGTAGGGGCTTGAGCCATAGCTTAGCAGTGGATAGGGTGTTTGCCTTGCACGCGGCCAACACAGGTTCAATTCCCAATGTCCCATATGGTCCCCTGAGCACCGCCAGGTGTAATTCCTGACTGCAGAGCCAGGAGTGACCCCTGTGCATCGCTGGTGTGACCCAAAAAGCAAAAATATAAAATAACCACAGTCCTGTTCTGGGGATGAGGCTCAGCAGTAGAGCACTTGCCTTGCATGTGTGAAGCTCAGGGTTCAATTTCTGGTACCCACAAAACAATCTTTTGCATGTATTGTTTTGGAAGATGGGGCACATCCAGCAATGCACAGGGCATACTTCTAGCTTAGTGGCTAAGGGTTGTTCTTTGTGGTGCTAGGGATAAAACTCAGGCAATAAAAATTAACTGCCTACACCTCAGCTCACTAAGCTCTGTCCATGTCCATTCTGTTAATTTTTTTTTTTAGAATTAGTAATATCCACTGTTGAAAAATTTGGAAAAATTGTGAAGTAAATGGAAAGGGGAAAAAACTACCCAAAATCTTAGTTTTGAAAAATCAACATTCAAGTAGAACCTCACATTCTTATTTTATTAGACCCATTTCTTCTATTAATTTCATACAGATCACTAAGTCTAGTACAACAGTGTGGTCACTTTTTTTTTTTTAGTTGAAAAGTCCATTCATGAAACTTTTATTCCACTTACATGAACTTAACACACGTGTTCCTAACAATTATGCTTGGATTGTTCATGAAAATTTCATAAGACATTAAGCAAAGCTAACCATCATCTCAAGTTATTTCCCTGTTAACTATTTTTACAGCACATGCATGTTAGGCAAGTATCAAAAGAAAATCACAAAAGCAAAAAAAAAAAAACCCTAAAAAAGTTAAATACATGATTTTTTTTTCAATTTTTTTTTCTTTTATTAATTCACCATGTGGAAAGTTACAAAGCTTTCAGGTTTAAGTCTCAGTTATACAATGCTTAAACACCCGTCCCTTCACCAGTGCACATATTCCACCACCAAGAATCATAATATACCTCCCCCCTTCCCCCCACCTCCCCAGCCCCCCACCCCGCATGAGTAACTGGTAAATTTCACTTTACTTTCACTCTACTTTGATTACATTCAATATTTCAATTAAAAAATTCACTATTATTGATTTGGAGTTTCTCCCCCCCTAAAGTCGATCTGCTGAAAAGAAAGCATTTGGTAATTTGTTTTCCATTGCTGAGAATGAAGAGATATGAGGTCAGGAGGCCGCACTAGCAGCAGCATAGATTTTGGATTTCTGTATTTTTTTTTTTTTTTTTTTTGCTTTTTGGGTCACACCTGGCAATGCACAGGGATTACTCCTGGCTCTGCACTCAGGAATCACTCCTGGCGGTGCTCAGGGGACCATATGGGACTGGGAATCGAACCCGGGTCAGCCGCGTGCAAGGCAAACGCCCTACCCGCTGTGCTATTGCTCCAGCCCCTGGATTTCTGTATTTTAGTAACTAAGTCTAGTGAAATGTCTGCCAGGAATCACAACATTGTAAGCTTATACCTTTCAGCTACTTTATATTCCACATATGAGTGCGATCTTTCTATGTCTGTCTCTTTCTTTCTGACTCATTTCACTCAGCATGATACTTTCCATGTTGATCCACTTATATGCAAATTTCATGACTTCATGTTTTCTGACAGCTACGTAGTATTCCATTGTGTAAATATACCAGAGTTTCTTTAGCCAATCATCTGTTTTCGGGCACTCTGGTTTTTTCCATATTGTGGCTATTGTGAACAGAGCGGCAATGAACATGGAAATGCAGATGTCATCTCTACTATATCTTTTTGCCTCTCCGGGATATATTCCCAGGAGTGGTATTGCTGGGTCAAATGGGAGCTCAATTTCTAACTGCTGTGCTTGACATACATTGACATACATGAAGTTATGGATATCAAGCAATTCATTTTTACTGCATCTTTACTTGTACACTTGTTCTTAGGTTGCCTAAAACATTTAAATACAAATAAAATGTAGCAAAAATAAAGCAAACAGCAGGTAACTTTACAAATAATGGAATGTGAACCATTTCCGCCCTTGTCCACAGTAACTTGGGTCACAGCTCTCTCTAGAGACACTTCTGCAGCTGCAGCGCAGGTGTGCACGAGCTTCAGTAATTCAGACACAAGTCAACATGCAACATCCAAGAGATAATCACGTTCCACTATAGCCTGCTAAGTGCTCCAAACCTTAAGGTACCCACAGTAACTACACCTGTGACTGGAACCAATTCTCCCTTTTAATCCCCCACCAGGACAAATCAATATGAAGGCAGTTTTCTTGCTTACACATGGAAGCAGTTTTAACCCTGGCCCTTGTGTAGCCACAATGTACCAAAAGTACTATGCCATTTATAACTTGTATGAAAGTTCCACATCCCCATATTGGCCACCTTAAGATGATAAAAACAGAGAACTCCCTAAATGTTAACTGGCTCTACACCCCTAATATTAAACATAAAAGCCACATGGGAAATACAGAAATTCAAATAGAAGTAACAAACTTGTCATAAATCGTAAAGAAAAAACTTTGTGGGACAGCATGGATGACAAATGTCTACAATGTAAATTTTATTTTATTTTATTTATTTATTTTTTTGTTTTGTTTTTGGGTCACACCTGGTGATGCACAGGGGTTACTCCTGGCTCTGCACTCAGGAATTACTCCTGGCGGTGCTCAGGGGACCATATGGGATGCTGGGATTTGAACCCGGGTCAGCCGCGTGCAAGGCAAACGCCCTACCCGCTGTGCTATCACTCCAGCCCCTACAATGTAAATTTTAGAATGAGGCAGACAAAAGTTGGAAGGCCGGTTAATTTTCCCCTCCTCCTGCTTCAGCTTCATCTCCTTGGGTATCCGATGTCCACAATGTCAAGTTGTCTCTCAGTAACTGCATTATTAGCCTGCTGTCTTTGTACGATTCTTCACTTAATGTATCAAGTTCAGCAATGGCTTCATCAAAAGCTGTCTGCAAGAGAGCAGGCTTTCTCCGGGGAGTTCAGAATCTCCTAATAGAACACAGAGAAGTTAAGGGCCAGACCCAGTCTGATAGGATGTGTTGGCTGCATTTCCTTTTTGCTGATTTCAAAAGCTTCTTGGTATGCTTGTTGTGACTGATCCACAATCCCTTTCTTGTCATCACCAGCAGCGACCTCCGCCAAGTAATGGTAGTAGTCTCCTTTCATTTTCAAATAGAAGACTTTGCTCTCAGCTTGTGAAGCTTTGGGGATCAAAAACTTTTCCAAAAGAGACAGTACATCATTGCAGATATCTCTCAGCTTGGTCTCAATTTTCTCTCTGTATTCTTGAGCCATCTGCTGCTTTTTCTCAGCACCTTCCGTCTTTTGCTCAATATTTTTTTTTAACTGCCTAGGTGTTTTATTTTTATTTTAATGAATCACCATGAGATACAGACTTACAAACTGTCGTGATTACAATTACATTTCAGTAATACAATGTTTGAGTATCCATCCCTCCACCAGTGCCTGGGATAGAGAAGGGACCGCTAAGTAAATAATGGTTGGAGGGCTCACTCTGGATGGGAGATGCATGCTGAAAGTAGGCTGTGGACCAAACATGATGGTCGCTTATGGTCACTTAGTACCTGTATTGCCTAGGCTTTTTTTTTTTTATTGAAAGAGAAAGATCACAGAAGAGACAGAGGTGCAACAAATAGGGATGAAAGATGAATCAAGAAGACTGAGACAAACGAATAAAAGAAGCTAAAGGAACAAGAGGAAGATCATGGGTGTGAGTGAGTTCACGCAGGTCCCAGGTATACTGCAGACCCCAGGCTCTTTTGCTCAATATTTAACACAACCCTCCAAGATGACCTACGGGCTCCTACAACATTTTTTTTTTTGCTTTTTGGGTCACACCCGGCAATGCTCAGGGGTTACTTCTGGCTCATGCACTCAGGAATTACCCCTGGTGGTGCTCAGGGGACCACATGGGATGCTGGGATTCGAACCCGGGTTGGCCGCGTGCAAGGCAAACGCCCTACCCGCTATGCTATCACTCCAGCCCCCTACAACATTTTTTTTTTCCAATATCAAGTTTCAGTTTATCAGGATAGAGAACATCCATGTCATGAGGAACAGTCTGCAAAAAATGCTGGAAGGTAAACCATTTCCTGATACACAGTGCCCCCCATGCCCCCACCCCCCCATTTAATGCTAAGTGGAATTCAGTAGCCTTTTTATTTCAAATTTATGTTTTGTTTGTTTTTGGGGGGTTCTAAAAGCAATTTTTGATATAGGTTTGGTAATTTGGGGAAAGTAGCACATTGAATTGACTTTTTAAAAAAATATTTATTTTTTAATTAGTGAGTCACGGTGAGGGTACAGTTACAGATTTATACATTTTCGTGCTCATGTTTCCCTCATACAAAGTTCGAGAACCCATCCCTTCACCAGTGCCCATTCTTCACCACAAATAAACCCACCATCCCTCCCAACCCCCCCAATCCCATCTCCCCCCACCCCACCCTGCCACTGTGGCAGGGTATCCTACAACATTTTTTTTTTTTTTTGCTTTTTGGGTCACACCCAGCGATGCTCAGGGGTTACTCCTGGCTTTGCACTCAGGAATTGCTCCTGGCAGTGCTTGGGGGACCATATGGGATGCCGGGGATCAAACCCAGGTCGGCCGCGTGCAAGGCAAACGCCCTACCCGCTGTGCTATCGCTCCGGCCCCTCCTACAACATTTTTATAAGCAACAGAGAGAAGATTCCTCTCCTCATTGGATAACTCAGCTCCTTGCTCAGTTGCAGACTTCATGCAGGCTGCCATGTCATCATACCGCTCAGCCTGCTCTGCCAGTTTGGCCTTCTGCACCAGCTCATTTTTATCCATGACTGGATGTTGTTCTGGGTCCCCAGGGGGCAGCGGCAGTGGATAGGCTGGGGCTTGGCGGGCTCTGGGCGGCAACGGCAGTGGTGAGGCTGAGACTCTGTCAGTTTGGTTACTTTTGAATCAAAAAGGACCTTTTAAACATATTTCCTCTTGGAAATTTGAGCCTGTGCCCATGTGTTGGTATGCTACCAAGAAACTCCAGTGCTTTATATACTTTAATAATTTTTGATTTATTAGTATTTTTCTTTAAACATTTAGTGACGAGAAACATGTCCCTGTATTATATTGACAGCAACATCATATAGGGCAATATCCTATCATCTTTTGTGGTTTTTATCAAGCCGACTGCAGCTGCTTTGAGGCAGGGACTGGGTCTTTGAGGTCCACAGCCCAGTGCTGAAGTAAACTGGTTGACTGAAGCCATGCTTGCACCACTTCCTTCACATTTAGTAGCAGAGTGGTTTTGCTTTTTTGGGGTCACACTCAAAAGTGCTCACTTGCTCTTCCCAGCCCTGAGCTCTAGGGGTCCTTTTTGGCAGTGCTTGGTGGGTAAATCATGCTGGGGATTGATCCCTGGTCTCCTGCATACAAAGTGTGTGCTCCATTACTCCTTTGAGATATCTCTCAGATGCCTGGAATTGCTGTTCTGCCTGGGCATGCACTGCACTATAGCACTGTCATCCCATTGTTCATCGATTTGCTCGAGCGGGCACCAGTAACATCTCCATTGTGAGACTTTTTGTTACTATTTTTGGCATATCGAATATGCCACGGGGAGCTTGCCAGGCTCTGCCGCGAGGGTGGGGTACTCTTGGTAGCTTGCTGGGCTCTTGGAGAGGGGCGGAGGAATCGAACCCGGGTCAGCTGCGGGCATGGCAAACGCTCTACCCGCTGTGCTATTGCTCCAGTCTGCCTGGGCATATAGAGTAAATTTATTTCAAGAAATTCCTCCACCCCATATGACATTTTATGATGGATTAACAACTTGTGACTATTTGTACCAGGCACTGTCTGAAATCTTGATACAAATGAGGGCGAGTGAAGTATTAGCATAAATTAAGGCACAGTGCATATTTACATAAATGTATTTGCTGCTGGTGATGAGGGTGGGGGATTGGGCCACATAAAGCGGTGCTCATGGGTTACTCTTCGCTCTGCACTCAGGAATCACTCCTGATGGTACTCCAGACCTTACGGGATACCAGAGACAGAACCTGAGCCAGCCACGTGCAAGGCAAAACACCCTTACCCACAGTACTATTGTTCCAGCCCCCAATGTATCTTTTTCTTTTTTTTTTCTTTTTGGGTCACACCCGGCGATGCTCAGGGGTTACTCCTGGCTCTGCACTCAGGAATTACCCCTGGCAGTGCTCAGGGGACCATATGCGATGCTGGGAATCGAATCCAGGTCGGCTGCGTGCAAGGCAAATGCCCTACCCGCCGTGCAATCGCTCCAGTCCCGCACCCAACGTATCTTAAAAATGGTCTTAAACCTCATTTATTTATGTATGCCCTTGTAAACTTTCCTTAAAGTGTTAAGAATGTCGGGTAGGACTGGGGTTAAGGTGCTTGCCTCGCAAACGCAGACCCTGGTTCAAGGTGTCCCCCCAGAGCAACCCAGGAGTAATCAATTCCCTGAGCACAGGGCTATGAATAAAGCCAGAGCACTGCATGGTATGACCCAGCACTACCCCCACCCCCTCCCCACTTCCCCCAGTAAAAATAAAACCAAAATGCTGTTTTGTTTCATAAAAACAAATGACCAGGGCCTGTGCGATGATGGCAGTGGGAAAGGCGTTTGCCTTGCATGCAGCCAACCTGGGTTTGCTCCCCGGCATTCCATATGGTCCCCTTGAGAGCACTGCCAGAAGTCATTCCTGAGTGCAGAGCCAGGAGTAACCCCTGAGTATCGCCGGGTGTGACCCAAAATGCCAACAACAACCCCCACCCCACCCCCACCAAAACCAAAAAAACCCACAAATGTCCATACTCGATTTACTTATATACTTATATATTTTGTGAGCCTCCATTCCGTGATGGAGGCTTTCACATGATTCTCAAGAACAAATACTTGGGTAGGAGAGTTCAGAAGGCTGGAGCCGAGTTTTGCATGCAGACCCCAGCACCACATGGTCGCCCAGGCAGAGTACTGAGCCTAGTTGTGGCCCCCAAACAAAACTTTTTCGGTGGTAAAAGAACCTTGTAACTTCTGGAGTACTGAAAAGGTGGCACTTTTCAAGTGACCAGTGTTTGATTCCTTTCTCTGACGGTCGGGTAAGTCCCGGGGGTTCTCTGGGTGCCCGTGCGGTTGTCCCGCGGAGCCCCGCCTCGAAGCCGTGCCTCCCGCAGGCAGAGCAGGCGCGCGGACCGTGTTGTTCTCTCTCCGGCCTCGGGCTCGCATTTACGAGAAGGCAAGTAATCGAAATCAGGAACAGCTGAGTCTCTGGAGCTCCTTCCAGCTCCAGGCTCCCCCCCCCCGGGCCGGAGCCGCCTAGAGAGCCCGGGAGCCGGGCCTCTTCCGGCTTCCGCAGGAAGCGCGGCGCTGCCGGAAGTGACGACAGCGGGCGGGGGACGACCTGTCTCTTCCTCTCCACGCGGTGGACGGGAGTGCGCGGTCGCCGCAGCCGGTGCCGAGTGATGCCGGGGAAGCTTCTGAGTGACGCGGCCTCGGAGTCCGACGAAGCCATGGGGAAAGCGGAGAAGCCGCGCAAGCAGAGCGAGAAGGTGCCGCCGAGGGCCCGCGCCGCTGGGGCGCGGGAGGAGGGGCTCGGGGAGGCCGAGCCGGGGGCGCGCGGCGCGGAGCCGGCGGGTTTCGAGACCCGCGTGTGGACTTGGTCGGGGGCTGCCCCCCGCTCCCCCGCGGGCAGCTCGAGCCCCGAGGCTGGGCGACTCAAGAGCTCGCGGGCTGCGGACCTGGACCGGCCGGCGCGGGCCCCTCCGAGGCCGTCCGCGTGCCGGTCGGGTGTGCGCGTGCGTGGAGGGAGTGCTCGGGCCGGTGGGCACACGTGGGTGGCGCCTGCCGGGGCATCTGGCCACTCCAGGAAGGAAAGTATTTGGGTTTAGGCGATGAAGGATTTCGGTTTCTCATATTTATCGAGCGGCATTCCCGTGGCAGTATTTTTTTTAAAAAGTGTGCTAATTGCACCACTTTTTTTTTAAAAAAAAAGAAACAACTTATAGGGGCTGGAGCGATAGCACAGCGGGTAGGGCGTTTGCCTTGCACGCGGCCGACCCGGGTTCTAATCCCAGCATCCCATATGGTCCCCTGAGCACCGCCAGGGGTAATTCCTGAGTGCAGAGCCAGGAGTAACCCCTGTGCATCGCCGGGCGTGACCCAAAAACAAAAACAAAACAACATATATTTTTTATGGAGAGCTGTAAGTGTGTGTGCCCTAACAACCCCTCCTTGCTGTTGCTACTTTAGGTAGTGGTATTATTGGGAGGGTTTTTTGTTTGTTTGTTTGTTTTTCGGGGGAGGGGTGAGTTTGAGCTATACCCAGCGATGCTTAGGGAACCATATGTGGTGCCCGGGATGGGCCCAGGTGAGCAGCGAGCAAGGCAAGCTGCTGTATTTTCTTCACACGCCCTAGAAAGTAGTGCCGCAGACTGTTCTGAAATAAGGTCTCAGGGAACAAAGATCACCTCTGAACTTATGTTGTGACTTCTTAGTTTTTTTTCTTCTCTCTGCTTTTTTTGGATCTTTTTGATGAGGAGCTTGTAGAACAGCAACGTTTAGCGCAAAAGTGACCCTGGTTTACTTGGGCAAATTAGGAAGATCTTAACCAAACTTAATTACTTTCCAAAAAAGACCATCCGCGTAGGAAATTCATTATTACATCTAAAGGAAGGACCAATTGAAGGGTTGCGGAATGAGGATGGGACCGGATTATTTTTTTCAGTGTCTGAGGATGGTGATCCGTTATCCCTAGTTTGTGAACCTAGGGCTACTGCAAACCTCAGGTTTGGGGGAAGCCCCTGTAATTCTGGAATTGGTCGAGCTCCACCAGAGAGCTTTGAACAGATCACAACAATATTTGTTTAATTGTTTACAGCGATACTAGGTAGCTAACTTCTTAACACTTGGAAATGTTACAGAGGGTCAGGCGTCCCAGGTAAGAGCCTGGTTTGGTTCTGAGATTTCACCTATTTCATATTCTTGAAACTTGAGAGGGCTCTGGAAATTCACTTGCACTTTTGAAATTGGCAAGATACTGGCAGGAATTTTAGCAGAGAAGGAAATCTTAGGCAGCTGTGACTAGAAACAACCTGATTATTCACCGTTAAGATGAATTGTATTTGATCACTTTCTGTACTTGCATTTGGTTTAGAGCAAATTTGGTTTGTTGGTGCACCCCACACACAACCCTAGATATCTTCAGAAAATTTGATGGTAAGACCTATTCCATCCTACCAAAGTTGGAAGGCATTTTCCAACATACAAACATTGCATTGTTTGCCTCAAAGTTGCTAAGACTTGGGACTTAAAAGGGCATGGTAGGGGGCTGGAGAGATAGTCCAATAGGTAAGGTGCTTGCAGATGACTACTCCCCACATACCATATGGTCCCATAAGCCTGTCAGAAGTGATCGCTAAACACAGAATCAGCCCCGGGCACCATCAGGTGTGGCAAAACAAAACACACATTAGGCCGCTTGAGATTGCTTGTTGCAAGATGAAGATTCAAGTGGGAAATGCCTCAAATTGTGTTTGTTATCATATTACTGTGAAATCAGCCAGAATTGCTATAAATGAAATGGAAATTTAATGTTTGAATTTCACTTTTTTAGAAAAGTAAAAAGGAAAATCCAAAGCCTAACATGATTGAAGAGGCAGAAGAACAGGAAGAAATTGTTTCTCCCAAAGCTAAGAAAGTTAAAAGAAAAGCAGAGCCTTCTGAGGTGGAAATGAATTCCCTTAAGTCCAAAAAGGCAACAAAGAAAGAGGAGCCTTCTCCAGATGACATGTCTCCTAAAAGCAAAAGTGTGAAAAAGAAAAAGGAGTCTGTAGAAAAGAACATTAATTCCTCTAAAACCAAAAAGGTAAAAATCGAGGAGCCCTCTGAAGAAGAAATAGATACTCCAAAGCCCAAAAAGATGAAGAAAGAAAAAGAAATGAATGGAGAAATTGGGGCGAAAAGTCCCAAAATAAAGAATGGATTCTCTCATTCTGGACCTGATTCTAACTCCAGTGAAGCTGCCAGTGAAGAAAGTAACACCGAGTTACAGCAGGTAAAGTTTTGTTTTCATCTGTTGTTTCAGATAAGTTACGGTCACACATAGGATTGATAATTGGAAGGTAATTGAAGAGGGGTGACACCTGGTGGTAGGGAGTGCTCAGTGTGTATTGGGGGGGGGGTTTCCCTTGGAGTTGCCCAGATTTTATAACAATCTCACTTGGCATAAGAGTACTTCCTTTGGGGGCTGGAGCAATAGCACCGCGGGTAGGGCGTTTGCCTTGCACGCGGCCGACCCGGGTTCGATTCCCAGCATCCCATATGGTCCCCTGAGCACCGCCAGGAGTGATTCCTGCGTGCAGAGCCAAGAGTAACCCCTGTGCATCGCCAGGTGTGACCCAAAAAGCAAAAAAAAAAAAAAAAAAGAGTACTTCCTTTGCAAATCAGCGTGCCTGATTAGTGCAGGAACGTCTTCCCTCCACATTTGGCCTGCTTATATGCAACTCTCTTCCTAGTTTTCTTCTGCAGGGCTTCCCAGGTCATTAAGTGAGTCATTTTATTTAGATTGTTCATTGAAGAAGATGATTATGTGTCTAGAAGTGAAAAGAAAAATTTGTTTATTTCTTGCAGGAGGGGCTTGGGGGGGGTTCCCAAGTGGTGCCTAGGGAGCCTGGGGTTCCCACCAGCACAGTTGGACTGGGGCTTGGTTCAAGGGCATGAGTATCTGGCCTACTCTGAAAGTACTTGGGGGAATGATCAGCCACATGAAAGGCATTGCCTTACCCCTTATACTCTCTCTGGCCCCATGATCAACATTTTAACAGGTCTCCTCTGCTCTCCCTGTCCCCCCCTCTGATTATGGCATGTTCATATGATCAAGAGCAGTGTTTCTCCATCCACTCTTCCTAGGCCAGTGCTGGTCAGCAGGTGTCAGAGGTTAAACCTTTCTGGTATGCCTTGGCTGTAACTGCCAGTCTGGACTGGTACTAACTTGGACAGGTGCCGGTGTGCAGGTGTAAAGAGTCTCAGCAGCACTGAACTAGAGAGTTTAGAAACAGAAATTACTGGCCCTTTTGGCCCTGCTGCGGATCGAGCATGATGGAAGAGCCCAAAAGAGCGCCCTTGGACTCCAAGCAACCCACTGAACTAATTCCGGCACGGGATCAGAGACCCCACGGCGGGCTGCGACAGTGGAAACCGGGCATCCCCGAATTCTTTTAACCTCTCTCTCTTCAACCCCTTCCTCCTGAGCACAGCGCAGGGTCCACGACTTTCTGAGCGCAAAATGGAGACACCGAGCCAGCTGAAACAGGGCGTGCGCGGGAGACCCCAGGGGGGCGGGGGCGGGGGCGGTGACTTCCACCCACCGCAGATAGATACTTAAACCTACCTCCCCCACGTGTGCGTCTCCTTTGGCCCTGCTGCGGATCTCTAGGTTTCTCCATCTTATGAGCACCATAAAAGGGTAAAAGTTTGTAGTGATGTTATTTCTGGTTGTACTTTCCCTGAACTTTATACAGAAACCCAAAACCACGCGGCCTCGGCAGATGACCTAATGTCATCTTAGCATCAGCAATATGTAATGGTTCCTTTTTAACTGGTCGGACTTTGGTGGGAAATCCAACAAGAATAGTAAGTCTTTTGCTGAAATATTGAAGGCAATCAAAGTGGTAGCCATCTCTCTAGACTGAACTAAGCTATATCCCCACGCCGGCTGAGGAGAAATATCCTTCTTTCTCGGGAAGAAACGCGGCGTGGCATCAACCATAGTGTGATGTCCATTAAGCAAACAGACCTGGTGGCGTGGGAATGGGATATAAGGGGAAAAATTATGTACATGGAACAGCGGGACGCTGGTGGAATCTCGAGCCGGAGCCGATACCAGCGCAATACCTTTGGTTCCAGAAACTGCTTGCAGACACTCTACTAGTCTATCAACTAAGCCAGAGCCCCACGCCGGCTGATGATGGGAAATAACCATCTTTTTCGTTTTTTTTCCCCCTTTGTCAGGCAGCGTGGCGATTACTAAACAGGCGTGAACGGTGGCACGGGGCAAGGGGGGAAAAAGAAAAGTTATGTAACAAACAGCGGGACTTAATATCTCTATATTCTTAGCGATGGAGAACTATCAAATGCTTCCTTGGCAATAGGACTGTCTTTTTCTTTTTGGGGGGAAACCCCAGCAACGGTAGTGAGTTGTGTGTTGAAACATGGAATGTAATCGAGATAAGGCGTAAACGAAGTGAAACTTATCACTTACAAGGGTGGGGACTGGGGAGGTGGGAGGGGGCGGCAGGTATACTGGGGGGGTTGGTGATGGAATATGGGCACTGGTGAAGGGAAGGGTGTTAAAAAAAAAAAGAAAAAAAAAGAAACAGAAATTACTGAATAGAAAAAAGCTCTCGGGAGTTTCAGCGTTCTTTCAGTAAGTGCTGCGCTGCTTTTCAGGTTACAGAGTATTGTTGAAATTGTATTGCTTCCTTCGAGTAATTTAAATTCAGTCATTCTTATTTATTGTTCTGCAGTGTTGGGGATTGAACCTGGAGCTTCATAAATGCTGACACGTGCTTTACCACCAGTTCACGCTCCTCGCCCCTGAATGTGTTTCACTAAGATTTTATGAATAATTGCAATGCATTTTCTTTTAATTTTATTTCATTTTACTTTGCTTTTTGGGTCACACCCAGCGATGCACAGGGGTTACTCCTGGCTCATGCATTCAGGAATTACCCCTCGAGGTGCTCGGGGGACCATATTGGATGCTGGGAATTGAACCTGGGCAGGCCATGTGCAAGGCAAACGCCGTACCCACGGTGCTATCACTCCAGCCCCCTCAGTGTGTTTTCTTTTAAGGTCATATTTTAGAAAAAATTCTTTCTCAGAATATTTCTGCATATTAGCTTTTAGGGATAAAATTACTGATTTCTTTCTGTGGTTCTTAATTTTATAGGAAATGTCTGTGGAACAAAAAGAAGGCGCTTTCTCTAACTTTCCCATATCTGAAGATACTATTAAACTTCTCAAAGGTACTGTTTTTAGAAATACTGTATAAAGTTAGTATTATTGGAGCACTATTTTTTATTTTTAATTTGTATTTTTTGCCATAGCCAGCACTGTTCTGGTTATGTGGCTCTGTACACTGCTCTTCAGGTTCTGTGCTTACAGCTCCGGGGACCATATTGGGTGCTGGGGATTCAGCCTGGGTTGCCACATGCAAAAACAAGTACCCTACCCTCTACTATCTTAATAGCCCTTGTTGTGGGGGTGGGGGGGGTCATCACACTGTTGGTACTCAAGGCTTACTCCTAGCTCTATGCTCTGGGTCACTCCTGATAGTGACCTTATGCAGTGGCAGGAACCAAACCAGGGTGGGTCATATGTAAGGCAAGTGCCTTAACCCCTGTAATATCTCTCCAGCCCTCTAGCTGTTTTTAAAATTAGGCCTGGTGTACTCTGGATTCAAAGCATCTGATTTTTATGCTTGTCCTGATGAGATTTCATGACAAGTAGTTTAATCTTTTAGAGTATAAATATTTATGATAATATGGCACCTTAGAGTTTATTGACAACTTTATAAAGTTAAGCAGATTCCTGACTACAGAATGTTTGGCCTGACTTCGTTGATGTTGCCTCGAAGGTAGAATTTCTTTAATTCTGTAGCACCAGCAGCGTGGGGATGCCTCAGACCACCAGTGGGATTGGTGTTTTAGAGCTGCAGTGTCAGATAACGCTGGTCCTTTGTTTACAGCGCGTGGGGTGACGTTCCTGTTTCCTATACAAGCAAAGACATTTCACCATGTCTATAGTGGGAAGGACTTAATCGCACAAGCACGGACAGGAACTGGCAAGACCTTCTCCTTTGCCATCCCTTTGATTGAGAAACTTCTGGGACAATTGCAAGACCGGAAGAGAGGTCGTGCCCCTCAGGTAACTCTTAAGCGCAAGGGACTCTGAATCTGCAGAGGAAAGAAACTTATTTGGGGGTGGGCTGGGAAGAGACAGTGGCTTTGTTTTATTTGTCCTCATGGATGAAACTTAGACCACTCTGGAATTCAAAACACCCTCCCATTTGGTCCTGTTGGCTTTCTCTATGTACATTCAGTAGAGTGTAGAGGTTCAGGCCGGCAGTTTTGGAGCATAACTTGAGTTAAAGACCAGGCTTAGCTTCATAGCCTTTACTAGGTATAATACAGTTTTAATTGCCATAGTGAATATTACTGGTTTTTCACTCCAGTGGCGTATTTGATATGCCAAAAACAGTAACGACAAATCTTACAATGGAGATGTTATTGGTGCCCACTCGAGCAAATCGATGAACAACGGGATGACAGTGCTACAGAATGTTTTCCAAAGATGGTTCTGAAAATTATAATAAGAATAATGAATGTCAAGAATTTAGTAGTCTGGTATACAGTCCAAGCTCATATTTAGCTAATGCTATCAATGGTATTTTTGTTCCTTTCCTGGAATGTAGTTCTATTAACTCCACACAGCTTTCACTGCTCTGTGCAGTGAAATAAATAAATGGTGGAGCACCTTTTGGAGCACCATTTATTTGGGCACCTGCTTCTCATAATTGTTAAGATACAAACTTCTGAGTAGATTCGTCAGGTCTCCACAGATTGTACAGCACGTAGATATGTTGAAAATGCTTGGTAGGGTGAGTTTTTAATTTCCTGGTGAATTACATATTTGTTATTCATATTTGTTACGATAATACTGCTTAATACTTTAAACTCAGTCATTAGCTTTCCCTTTCCAGGTACTGGTTCTTGCACCCACCAGGGAGTTGGCAAATCAAGTGAGCAGAGATTTCAGTGACATCACAAAAAAGCTGGCAGTGGCTTGTTTTTATGGTGGAACTCCCTATGGAGGTCAAAGTAAGTAAATGCAGAAAAGTTTGAAAAAGCCATCCTTGGCTGAATGTCCTGATTGGGTTTCCTCTAATCTTGACAATTGACTTTACTGTGGTTTTTGGTTTTTTTGTTTTTTGTTTTTTTTGCTTTTTGTGTCACACCTGGCGATGCACAGGGGTTACTCCTGGCTTTGCACTCAGGAATTACTCCTGGCGGTGCTTAGGGGACCATATGGAATGCTGGGGATCGAACCCAGGTCGGCTGCGTGCAAGGCAAACCCACTGTGCTATTGCTCCAGCCCTTGACTTTACTGTTTTTGTTGGTTAGTGATGATCTTATTGCTAATGTTAAATTTGTATGTAGTTCTTTGAACTCCTGTATTTCTTTTAATTTAAAACCTGTAAAGGCATTTTATTGGACCCAAGGAGATAAGATTACAATTGCAACCTTTTTTGTTGTTGTTTTGTCTGTCCGCTGAATATTGCTGCCCCTGTTACATAGTGTTCTCTTTATTTCAGGAAGGTATTTATATTGATAGTATTTTAGCATTGACTTGCTGGGCTTGTGATTATTTCTAGCTCTGAATATAAGATAGGATTTACAACAGCCTGGATTTGAATCTAGGTCCTGATCACAGAAAAGCTTTGTGATTATAAATTACTTCTGACTTGATTTTTCTGTCCTTTAAGCCCATCTCAGGCACTTTTTTGGGGGTCTTGGGGAGGTAGGACTTAAATTCAAACCCAAAACTGAGGGCCTTACTAAGCTTGCAAGGCTGTGTCTACCACTGAACCACATCCCCATCCCTGCAGGCAATTTCTAAATTGGGGTTTGGGGGTTTGGCTAACTGGGCGGACAACTCAGTGCTTGGCCTGAGGATGCAGGGCAGCTGGAGTCCTATCTGGCAATGGTGGCAGGGTGGGATACCAGCCTTGAACCTGAGCCAGGCTCCTGGACATGCTTCGAGTGTGCCCTGATCGCTTATCGTCTCCCCAGCCCTGTTTTTTTAATTAAAAAAATTTCTTTCGGTGTGGGTGTTCTGGGGGTTGCTGGGTGAAGGGACCGTGTGGTACCATGGCTCGAACTTGGGGCTCCTGCATGCAAAGCATCTGCTCCAGCTTTTGAACCATATCCCCAAGCCCTCCTAACACTTAATCTCACTTTGTGAAACCTCCACACTTTCCACCAGCAAAGAAAGTTGTGTCTTTCCTTGTGCTTCTGTTAGTATTTTGTGATGAAATGCACTGGATTGTTATTTCTTATTTTCCCTACTATATTAAAATTTCCTTGAGTTTCCACACCTAGCATATTACCTTGTACTTGTAGCTAACAAATATTTTAGAGTAAAGATATCCTTAATTGGTATCTCAGACTGCTGAAAGAACTTAAAACACAGCATATCTTCTTTTGTGTTCTCCATAGTTGAACGGATGCGGAATGGGATTGATATCCTGGTTGGGACACCGGGCCGTATCAAAGACCACCTACAGAATGGCAAGTTAGATCTCACCAAACTGAAGCATGTTGTCCTGGATGAAGTTGACCAGATGTTGGATATGGGGTTTGCTGATCAAGTGGAAGAAATATTAAGTGTGGCATACAAGAAAGGTAAACTCCAAGTTTTAGAAACAGATGAATGAGTGGTGATTTACTAGTCTCTGGGATTAGGGTGTGACTTAGCCCCAATTTTTAAATCAACAAAATCTGATTTAAAAAAAAGCCGTGATTGTCACATAATTGCAGTAAAAGGAGATTGGGGAAGTAAAAGAAAAATTTCATATTGCACCAACTTCAGTTTTGTTGTATTTCTTCCTGACTTTGTGCTATTATATATATATTAATGTATATATGAAAATGTCATATTTCTGTGTTGTGATATAATTCATCTACACTTTTTTTTTTACTTTTTGGGTCACACCCAGCGATGCTCAGGGGTTCCTCCTGGCTCTGTACTCAGGAATTACTCCTGGTGGTGCTTGGGGGACCATATGGGATGCTGGGGATTGAACCCGGGTTGTCTGCATGCAAGGCAAACACCCTACCCGCTGTACTATCTCTCCAGCTCCTACACATTTTAATTTTAATATGTAATTATACATATTTTTATTTTTATTGAATCCGTGAGATAAAGCATGAAATTCTTCGATTATATTTTAATTAAAATATTTGTTATATAATTGCATTCTTTAAGCACACTAATTTATATTCCTGCAAACATAATAGAATGCAGATAGCATTTTCCACACCTCAGTGTTAGGAGTTGGGTGTTTTTGGTTTTGAACCAGACTTAGCAGTGCTCAGGAATCATTCCCCTTAGCAATATTCAGGAGACTGTATGTGGTATCAGGGATCTAATTGAGATTGGCCTGGCCTCATGCAAGCAAGAGAGCATGTTCACCCCTGTATTATCACAATGGGCCTGGAGTTAGTCTTTTAGATTAGATTTACAGAAGTGAAGTCACTAAATTGGAAGGTTAAATGTTAATGCTAAGTTATTCTTTTTTTTTTTTTTTTTTTTTGCTTTTTGGGTCACACCTGGCTATGCACAGGGGTTACTCCTGGCTCTACACTCAGAAATTACTCCTGGCGGTGCTCGGGGGACCATATGGGATGCTGGGAATCGAACCCCGGTCGGCTGCGTGCAAGGCAAACGCCCTACCCACTGTGCTATCGCTCCAGCCCCAATGCCAAGTTATTCTTTACTTTTGCTTTTTGGGTCACACCCAGTGTTGCTTGGGGGTTACTTCTAGCTCTGCACTCAGGAATTACTCCTAGCGGTGCTTGGGGGACCATATGGGATGCTAGGGATCGAACCTGGGTCGGCTGCATACAAGGCAAACACCCTCCCCACTGTACTATCGCTCCGACCTATGCCAAGTTATTTTTAACTGTTCTATCAGCTCCTACTGCCATTTTAAATATATGAATATGCAATGTTATTCTCAGAGCAGACCAAAATTTTATTCACCTCATGGTTCCCAAACCTCGCCAGGATGATCCCTGAGCACAGAGCAAGGAGTAAGTCCTGCGTGTCACTGGTTGTGGTGCTTTCACCTCCCCCTAGTCTCCCCAAATAGTAACGAAATGCAGAGCCAGAGAAATAGTACAGGAGGTGGAGTGCTTACCTTGCATGCAGCTAACCCAGGGTCTATCTCTGGCACCCTATGGGGTCACCTGAGCACTGCTGGGTGTGGGCATAGACATCCCTCATAGAAAAAAAAAATCCTTGGGAGTATAAGAGAGCGTAGAATTTGTTCTGGTATTTACTGCAGATTATTT
This sequence comes from Sorex araneus, assembly GCF_027595985.1. Classification (NCBI taxonomy): domain Eukaryota; kingdom Metazoa; phylum Chordata; class Mammalia; order Eulipotyphla; family Soricidae; genus Sorex; species Sorex araneus. Next base: position 109,128,700 of record NC_073306.1, read on the forward strand.
GCTTATTGTTCTAAACTTGGTTTGTGGGCATATCATGATGGATAGAGTTCACTCATGCTTCATTAAGGCCAGTGGACAGAAATCCATGTACGATTTACTTAAAGTCCTTTTTTTTTTTTCCCCTGTTGGTTTTTGGATTACACCTAGTGATTTTCCTGACTCTGCACTCAGGAATTACTCCAGGTGATGCTGGGGATCAGACCTGGGTTGGCTGCATACAAGGCAAGAGTCCTCCCTGCTATATTATCTCTCTAGCCCCAGTGTCAGGACTTTTGAACATAAATTATTTTGTCAGTGTGTCTTTGAATTTGTCTTTCTCCTATACTGCCAGGCTTGGCCATAAGTGGTTGCTGAGGAATGTTGGGGAGCTGGATAAGATGCTGCTGGTTTAAGTTGTTTATATTATTTATGTTGGCTTCTCCCCCCCCCACACCCTCTCAAGATTCTGAAGACAATCCCCAAACACTGCTTTTTTCTGCAACTTGCCCTCATTGGGTGTTTAATGTTGCTAAGAAGTACATGAAGTCTTCATATGAACAGGTGGACTTGATTGGCAAAAAGACTCAGAAAGCGGCAATAACTGTGGAGGTAAGTGATCCATTTGGATGGGTGCACTAGTAATAAATTATGTATCTTTTCCCCCTATTAGATACTAGGAGTTAAATCCAAATGAAGAGACAAGTGAAAAAATACTCTTGAGATCTGCATATGTTTTGCAGATCTTATCCCCTGATCCTAAAATCTGAGTTAGATAAGCAGAAAGAAATTATACCTAGAATTTAAACATCAGAGGGCAACAGAGAAATGGATACTTTGTGTTGAATCCATTTTCATCATGGACTCTGAATTTTTTAGGCGGGATGGATGGGTCTTAGGAACTTTACCCAACCCAAGGAATTCTAAACTCAGGATACTAAAGAATTGACCTGGGTGGTAATTGGCCATTCTTAAGTAAATGAATTGGGGGTAGGGTGGGGGAACAACCCAAAAACAGCATACAGAAACAAAATCTTGTCAGTTATTTGACTCTTCAGGACTAGGAAATAGCATTTCTTGATCTACATTTACTGATTGTTAGGAAATAAAGGAGCCAGGTGCTCCTGGAGGGAAGGGGAAAGGCTTCAGTGCTTGACTGCCGGCTTCTGCTCCTCTGCACAGTGCAGTAGCAGCTCCCCGAGTTGGCTTCAGTACTCACTCTCTGCCCACTGTGGGTGGGCAGGTGATTGCAGGTCCCTGCACAGCACAAGTAACGGAAGTTTCCTCTTTCCTCAGCATCTGGCCATCAAGTGTCACTGGACTCAAAGGGCAGCAGTTATTGGGGACGTGATCCGAGTGTACAGTGGGTTTAACGGACGCACTATCATCTTCACTGAAACCAAGAAAGAAGCGCAGGAGTTGTCCCAGAGTTCATCCATTAAGCAGGTTGGTCTTTTCCTCCCCCTTTGCCTGGGAGGAAGTGAACTCAGCCTGCAGTATCAGACTCTGTCAGGGTTAGCTCACAGCCAACATACAAGCCAACAAAATGGACTTCATCACACTGGTTTATGGTTTTCTTTTTTTATAATGTAGGAGTACTGCTATTTATTCAGCCATTAATTAAGCTGATTGAACTGAGCATGAACTCCACTTTACTCTTTTTTTTTTTTTCTTTTTGGGTCACACCTGGCGATGCTCAGGGGTTACTACTGGCTCTGCACTCAGGAATTACTCCTGGTGGTGCTCGGGGACCATTGGGATGCTGGGAATTGAACCCAGGTTGGCCGTGTGCAAGGCAAACGCCCTACCCTCTGTACTGTTACTCCAGCCTCCCACATTACCTTTTTTTTTGTTGTTTAATTGAATCACCATGAGATAAGTTACAAAACTTTCATGTTCGAGATTCAACCATACAATGATTGAACACCCATCCCTCCACCAGTGCACACTTTCCACCACCATGTCCCCAGAATATCCCCCCTCCTCTTCCCAGTTCTTACCCTGCCTCCATGGCAGGCAATTTCCCCAATATTCTCTCTCTACTTTGGGCATTATGTTTTGCTTAAATTTTCTGGTGAAATTGGCTGGGTATGGTGCCTGGAGAGATCGCCGGCTCTGTGGTGTCTTTTGGGACACGCTGCTGTGTCTCTGGCTTTTGAGATTTATTTATGGGTCTCTGAAGCAAGGCCAGTAATAGAGTTTACAGGGTGGCACTGTGTAGGATAACATGGGGTTGTCCTTTCAGCCTTGCCACTGGGAACTTAGTTTGCCTTAGAGCAATGGCCTTTCTGTATGGACACAGGAGGACAGTTAATATTATGCTTTGTAACTTGGGAGCCGATTGACTCCAATAATACTTTCCTGGGCATTTGCTTTTTTTTTTTAAAAAAAAAAAATCCACTTAAATTGTTGTAGTAAATCTTCAAATATTTCTAGGAATGTCATTCTGTATGAGCACAGTAAGAGAGATATCAAACTTAAAGTGTGGTTCTTTCTGAGGACATCTCACTATATATTCCAGACCACAGTCCTCAGGTCAGGTTAGTCTTCCTAACCCCAGCAGGGTCCTGGTCTTGTCGTTACTTTTGGATCATGACAGCATTTGTCTATGACCATGCTCTCAACTTATAGTTGAGTATTGTGGCTCTTTGGTCTGGCACATTTTGATGCCAGGGTAGCTCACAGCTTGCCCTGGACCCATTCCGTCCCTCATCAAGACTCTGCTTTTGGGGTGCTAGGAACTAAGGGCAACTGAGTCGAGAAAGCCGATACCCAAGAGTAAATATTACTGGAGTCAATTAGCTCTCAAGTTACAAAGCATAATATTAACTGTCTTCCTGTGTCCATACAGAAAGGACATAGCTCTAAGGTAAACTAAGTTCCCTGAGGCAAGGCTGAAAGGACAAACCCCATATTATTCTACAGCGCTGGAGTTGGTTTGTGGGGGTGACTGCCAGTGCTTCCATGTGTATTGGGAAGTCGGGGGAGGTAGCCCACTCCAACTCCGTGAAAGCCTGGAGATTTCAGTCACAAAACCTGAGATACCTGAATTTTCAGCAGATTATATCTTGGCAAGGTCTGTCCTGAGAGGGTAGAGTCAGTCCCGGATATGGAGGCGATTTTGTATTGTGGAAGTAAGCAGCTGGGGGCACTGCTTGGGCGGGCCACCAGGCCAACTCCCTTCCCTCTGGTTTATCCCGTCTATTCAGCCATGTGCGGATCCGAGTTTAACTGTGGCTTTTGGTCTCTTTCAAGAGTTATCTATGGGTCTCTGAGATAAGGCCAATAAATGAGCTTGTATAGCTGAGCCGGAGGTGGTTTGTGGGCATTGCTCGCACATACCTAACTTTTGGCTGTTTAATTTTTTGATAAGTTTGGTCCCAAGTTGTTGGGGTCTGGCCTAAGGCATAGCGGCAATTTGCGGTGTCAGAAAGCCTGACCCTGGTGCACTTGCCCCGCAGGTACAGGCTGACCTGTTGGCGGCATCATACCCCCATTGCTTTTTTTTTTACCTATAAAAATACAAGGATACTGTTCTCTTCAGGATTAATGTTTGGAAGTAATTTTTGAGTTTTGCCCATGGAAGGCACATTTGAAGCAGCCTAAATATGTCTTCTAACAAGCCTGAGTGGTAAATTTATTTCTTCGGGTTTTGGGGACATACCCAACAATACTTAGGGCTCTGCACTCAGGGATCGTATCTGGCCAGACTGGGGGACCCTATGGGATGCTGGGGTTTGAGCCCAGGTTTGGCTGCATTTGAGGTAGGTGCCCTTCCCTTTTTCTCTGGGCCATGAATTTTTTTTTTCCCACATTCAGAGATGCTCAGGGGTACTCTCGCTGTGCACTCAGAAATTACTCCTGGTGTATTGGGGACCATATTGATGCTAGAAATCAAACCCAGGTTGCCTGCAAACACTGTTCGCTGTACTGTTCCTCTGCTCCTGATTTTATTCTTTCAATTTTTTTTTTTTTTGCTTTTTGGGTCACACCTGGCGATGCACAGGGGTTACTCCTGGCTCTGCACTCAGGAATTACTCCTGGCGGTGCTCAGGGGACCATATGGGATGCTGGGATTTGAACCCGGGTCGGCCGCGTGCAAGGCAAACGCCCTACCCGCTGTGCTATCGCTCCAGCCCCTATTCTTTCAATTTTTAATTTTGGCTACATGCAAGATAAGTGCTCTACTTGTGCACTATCTCTGTGGGCAATGATTTATTCTAATTTCTAAATTATTTTTAAATTTTGGGATTGGGGTCATAACTGGCAGTGTTTGGGCTGTTCCTGCCTTTGTATTCAAGGTTCATTTCTGGCGGCAGTCAAGAATCATTTGTGATGTAGGTGAGCAAATGGGTATGACTATGCAAGACCTGTGCCTTCTTCCCGATACTACTTTCCAGACCTAAAAGATCCCCCGTAGATCTTCATGTGGTTCATAAGCATAAGAATAAAGTGTCCAAGATCTCCATGACATGCTTCCTGAAGCCTGGTTCTGAAATTGACATATTACCTATCTGAGGTGAATGGGGAGTAGTACCCTATATCGTTGGGTCTGTTATTCTTAGCCATGTATTTCTTTGGCAGGATGCCGAGTCATTACATGGAGACATTCCACAGAAGCAAAGAGAAATTACCCTGAAGGGTTTTAGAAATGGTGATTTTGGTATTTTGGTTGCAACTAATGTTGCTGCTCGTGGGTTGGACATCCCTGAGGTTGACCTGGTTGTTCAAAGTTGCCCACCAAAAGTAAGTATTTTTATAACTTCCCTTATTTGGGCGGGGGTTGTGGGGTTCTAAGACAAATGAAAATAGTATACTTTCATGTGATTAATAATAGCTGTCTCTGGAGTAGTGGAGTACTAAGTCTGATTTATTTTTTTCTATGACTGTCATGGGACTGTGCCCTCAGACTGTAGTGGAATGTTGTCAGTGAGGAGAGGTTTGAGTAGAGAGTTCTGGAAGGCCGTGCAGTTTGGAGAGTAGACTTTCAAAGGGTGGGGCCAGAATAGATGAATCAGGAATTAGAGTTCAGTGGAGGGAGAGAAAAGTTACAGGACACCCTGTGCTTTAAAAGACCCTCAGCAAGTTCCTCCAGATTAAGGGTTGTTTACAGTGCTATAAAGACACCTGATCACTCTGAAGTCACCAGTGCTTCTAAAGTGTGTGACATAGGCCTTATGGAGTAACACACAGGACTGCTCAAGCCATAGAATGGCTGCTGAGCTCTTGAGATAACTGCAACTCCGATTTAAAATGTTTTTTTTTGTTTTTTTGCTTTTTGGGGGGGGGGTCACTCCTGGCTCATGCACTCAGGAATTACTCCTGGCGGTGCTCAGGGGACCATATGGGATTCTGGGATTCGAACCCAGGTCGGCCGCGTGCAAGGCAAACGCCCTACCCGCTGTACTATCACTCCAGCCCCATCCGATTTAAAATGTAAGATACACAGTGGGTTACAATAGTCTGTACACTGCATTTTGGAGACTTGCGTGGGGGGAAAACATCTCTTGGATAACTTGTAATTGAAGCTGAGCAGCTGTCTCCCCCAAGTTCCTGTACATGGTCGCATGTGGGCTCTGCATGGACTGTCCGGGTCTTTGTTTCTGTTGTTCGAGCCCTTGATGTTTTTACCTCACCAGGATGTGGAGTCCTATATTCATCGTTCTGGGCGAACAGGAAGAGCTGGAAGAACAGGGATCTGCATCTGCTTTTATCAGCACAAGGAGGAATATCAGTTAGTGCAAGTGGAACAGAAAGCGGTAAAGCGATTTTGGCCTTCAACAAATAAGATAATGTTTGGCTTCTCCATTCCGTTGTCAGTAATTTCCTAGAAACACACATGCTTTTATTGTGCTGGGGCTTGAGTCCAGGCATAGCAGAGGCTCTGCTCCGTTGCTTTTATTTCTTTTTGTAGCACGTTACCATGATTAAAAGCATTCTAGGATATAAACCAGAGGGTGGCCAAAAGATCAAAGGGATGAATTTTGAAATGAGGAAATAGCCGCTAATTCCTTAATAGGATTCTACCATTGAACTGTACCTCCCTCCCTTGTAGAAGAATTATTCTATGGGTATTTTGTCCAGGACATGGACTTCCTTAGCCAGTTTCCCCTTGAGTGGACTTTACTTAGTGAGTGACTTACTTACAGAGAAAATAGGGTGGGGAGGGGCCAGAATTATGGGACAGCGCTTAAGGCACTTGCCTTGCATGCAGCTCACCTGGGTAGTATGGTCCCCAGAGCCTCAGTTGATATGGCCCATAGCACTGTGGCACTGTTGTCCCGTTCATTGATTTGTTCGAGTAGGCACCAGTAACGTCTCCATTGTGAGATTTGTTGTTACTATTTTTGGCATATCAAGTACGCCATGGGTAGCTTGCCAGGCTCTGCTGTGCCAGCAGGATACTCTCGGTAGCTTGCTGGGCTCTCCGAGAGGGATGGAGGAATCAAACCCAGGTCGGCCGCATGCAAGGCAAACACCCTGCCCACTTTGCTGTTGCTCCAGTTTTATGGCTCATAAACAAAACAAAATAGAAAAATAGGACAAGGAGAAAGTGTGTCTTGTGTAGGAAGTTGATGAACAGTAGGTATTGTCATCATCAGTTGGAAGTCCTTGTCCCTGGTGAGATGGGCATTGTCTCTCGTCTTTGTCCAGAACAGCCTGTAACCCTGGGAAAGCAGGTGGCAAACATGAGCCTCTGTTCATGGCATTCTATGAAAAACCTGACAAGCACTCCATAAAATAGTTGGGGGCGTGGAAAAGCTCACAGGTCAGAGCACACTAGAGGCAGAATGGGAAATTATAAGTGCCTGGTTTGGCTGTTAGAATAGAAGAAAAAAGATAATGCTTTTGTTTCTAAGTTGTGACTGTTGTAACATAGTGTTAGATTTAGTAGGGAAAATAAAATGATACATCATATGCAGGGATTGCAGTACAATCTTGGTAGTTTCTCTAAAATCGAAACTATTCTAAAATGTCCTGGGCCGGAGCAATAGTACACTGGGTAGGGCGTTTGCTTTGCACACAGCCAACCTGGGTTCAATTCACGGCATGCCATATCATCCCTTGAGCATTGCCAGGAGTAAATTTTTTTTTTTTTTGCTTTTTGGGTCACATCCAGTGATGCACAGGGGTCACTCCTGGCTCATGCACTCAGGAATCACCCCTGGCAGTGCTCAATGGACCATATGGGATGCTGGGATTCAAACCCGGGTTGGCCGTGTGCAAGGCAAACGCCCTATCCGCTGTGCTATCGCTCCAGCCCATCCAGGGGTAATTCTTGAGTGCAGAACCAGGAGTAATCCCTGAGTATTGTGACCCAAAAAGCAAAAGCAAAAAAAAAAAATTCCTTTTGGTTGGGAATATAGGTCCATGGTAGGGTACTTGACTTACTTGTATGAGATCTTGAGAATAGATGGCCAAATACTTGTAATAAATGTATTCGTGGGGCTGAAGCAGTACCATAGGATGTAAAGCGTTTGCCTGGCATGCAACTGGCCCTAGTTCATTCCCCAGTTCTGCATGTGGTTATGATCAGTCCTGAGCAGGCTGGTGGTATCCCCAAGTACCCCCGCCCCAATAAAACATATAAAAGCAAGGAACTAATCGTCTCATTTTTTTAGTTGACCACATTGTACATTAAACTGAGATTTGTTTCCTTGTAGGGAATTAAATTTAAACGAATAGGTGTTCCTTCTGCAACAGAGATCATCAAAGCTTCCAGCAAAGATGCCATCAGGTATGTCTCTTAGCACTGCCATGGGCTTTTGGATGCTTATTCTAATGCTGCATAGCTTTATGCAATAATGCTGTTTGTTTTGATTTTTGGGGGGCCATATACAGCATTACTTAAGGGTACTATATGGGATGCTGGGGGATCAAACCCAGGTCTCTCTCCCTGGCTCCTGAGATAAAACTTGAGGGCTTTTTAAAAAAAAAGAACGGGTTTGATAAACAAAAAAGTAAAAAACTTTTGTTTGATGGAAATAAAAGTTATTTATTTGGAAGATGGCTCAGAAGAAGAAGACTACTGAATTGTGTTCAGTCCCCTGCACTCAAGATCTTCCAAGCACTGCTGGGCTTAGCGTGGGCAGCCTTGGCACCCCTGGCCTGAGCAGCACTGTATCACTGGGCTTGACTGATGACAGAATCATCAGGACTGCATGTTGTCCAGAATATCCCCTGGGCCTCAGAACCCCTGGGGAAGCCAGAAATACTGAGATGCTATTGGTCTTAAATATGCGCGCTTCTGTCCTGTGTTCTACTTTCTCCTAACAAATACGTATACCCAACTGTAGGCTTTTGGATTCTGTTCCTCCTACGGCCATCAGTCACTTCAAACAGTCGGCCGAGAAACTGATCGAGGAGAAGGGAGCTGTGGAAGCCCTGGCCGCTGCGCTGGCCCATATTTCAGGTGCCACCTCAGTGGACCAGCGCTCCTTGATCAACTCACAGGCGGTAAGGGGCCCTGTCACATTCCAGGATCCTTATATATTGGTGTTAGAACAGGTTCTGAAAGGCAAAATCAGACCTGACAAATAGTTTCACCTTTGGCATGATGTTGGTGGGGGCGGGGGGTTGTAGTTTAAAGGACATGGCAGAAAAGTAGATGGGCAATACCAGGCGCTCAGTGGAGGGGAGAAGGCAGTGGCTGCTGACGGCTGTCGTTTGGAAAATAAGGAAATGAGCTGGAGTTTAGATGGTTATTTTTGTAAACTCTGTAAACGTTCTAAAATGCCAACAGTTTTACACCTTCTTAAGTATGTGAGCTTATATGTAAATTATGACAACTTGTGAAAATAGATATAGGGACTAGAGCCATAGTATAGTGGGTAATGTGTTTGCCTCGCACACAGCCAACCTGGGTTCTATCCCAGCATCCTGTTTGGTCCTCTGAGCAATGTCAGGAATGATTCCTAAGTGCAGGGCCAGGAGCAGCCCCAGAGCATGGCCAGGTGTGACGCCAAAACCAAAAACTAAATAGTAATCAAACTATTTTTTTAAAAAGTAAAGAAAAAATATGGAATATACTTAACAAGCATGCCTCCAGACAGAAATAGTTTACTTCTGTTTCTTTTGAAGTGGGTTTGGCAGAGGGGGAGGGGGCGGGGGTGTTGTGAGGACGGCACACCTGGCAGTGTCTGGGGACTACTATGGTCTGTGCTCAGCAGTTTACACTCACAGTATATGTCTGGGGCGGTGGGGGGGGAGGGTGGTGCCAAGGGGGACAGGACCATATGAGGTACCAGGGATTTGAACTGGGGCTGATGGGATGCAAAGTAAACACCTTCAGCGCCATACTGTCTAGTTCTAAGAAGAATACTGAGAGATCCCTTATGTGCCTTGCCAGCTTTTCCCAGTGACATCTTTTGCAGGACTATCATGCACGGGGCTGGAGAGATAGTAATGCCGGGTTCAATCCCCAGCATCACTTATGGTCCCCCAGCCTTGCCAGGAGTGGTTCTGAGCGTTGCTGGGTGTAACCCAGCTCTCGTGACCTGGGGTGGCTCAGAGGTCTGAGCTCATTGTGCATGGTCCAGCCGCAAGGTCAGTCCTGGTACTTCATGTCCCCCAGCCCTGCTGGGTGTGCAGGTGTGGAGGCGAACATTGGCAGTCAACAGAGCAGGCCTCTGTCTGGGTTTTGGGTTTTTGTTTTTGTTTTTGTTTTTTGCTTTTTGGGTCACACCTAGCGATGCACAGGGATCACTCCTGGCTCTCCACTCAGGGGGACCATATGGGATGCTGGGAATTGAACTCGGGTCGGCCACGTGCAAGGCAAACGCCCTACCCGCTGCGCTATCACTCCAGCCCCTGGTTTTTTTTTTTTTTTTTCTAAGGAATAGAAGAGTTTACTGAAAAGCCAGTTCAGTTTTATTTACAGTATTCTATCTGTGGGTATGGAGGAAGTTTTCTAGAAATAATTTTGAAACACAAGGGCAGGTACTTACCAGTTTTTGCTGAGACGTTTAACTTTGTTCTCTCTTTTTTTTTTTTTTTTTTAACTTTGTTCTCTTTTCCACAAGGGCTTTGTGACCATGATCATGAAGTGCTCAATTGAAATGCCAAACATTAGTTATGCATGGAAGGAGCTTAAAGAGCAGCTGGGAGAGGATATTGATTCCAAAGTGAAGGGAATGGTGTTTCTCAAAGGAAAGCAGGTAAGACGGAGCTCTCTTGGCGGCCTTGCTGGGCTTTGGCTTTCTGGGACCGCTCTCACAGAAGGGCAGCCTCTCCCTTATTCTCTGCATCTTTCTCTTTTCCGGAATGGATGCACATTTCTCCGTTTTGCAGTATCTTTTCCCTCTGTGGCATCATTTACAACGTGACAGAGCCTCAAATCTCCCTGAAGTGCTTTCTCTGGCCTCAGAGCAATGTCTGAGACATTTTTTCTGTACTTCAGCATCTTTAGGGCACGAGTCTATTCTTAGCTCCATGAGTGCCTTAGAGAATATGTGAATAAAGATTCCCCAAAATTTAAAAATCAATCATGACCTGATGTTGCTTGCTGGTAATGATTGGGTAAAGTACTGGCTAGAAGGGTGCTCCTCATTAAAGCATTGTCATTAAAGGGGCCAGAGCAGGGCTAGAGTGATAGTACAGCAGGTAGGGCGCTTGTGCCTTGCACACAGCTGCTCCGGGTTCAATCTCCAGCATCTTGTATTGGCTCCTGAGCACCACCAGGAATGATTCCTGAGTTCAAGAGCCAGGAGTAATAAAAACTGAGCGCAGGAGCACAGCTGAAATGACCCAAGAAACCCAAAAGTCATCCAGAACTGCCAGGCTGGAGAGATAATACAGCAGGGGGAGGGTGTTTGCCTTGTATGCGGCTGACCTGGGTTCAGTCTCTGGCACCTCATGTGGTCCCTCGAGCGCACCACCGGGAGTGTTGATTCCTGAGTGCAGAGCCAGGAGAAAACCCTGACAACCTCTGGGTGTGGCCTAAAAAAACAAACAAAAAAACCCAAAACAAACAAACAAATAAAACCCCGCTCACCAGCAAGGGTAGTGGAATCAGTTATAGGAGTAGTTTGGCTATATTTGTAAAAGTCCAGTAAATGAGAAGAATCCTTAATTAAAGGCGATGGCAGTATTGTAACACTGTATCACTGTTATCCCTTGCTCATCAGTTTGCTCCAGCGGACAGCAATAACGTCTCCATTGTGAGATTTGTTACTGTTTTTGGCATATTGAATACATCATGGGTAGCTTGTCAGGCTCTGCCGTGCGGGCGAGATACTGGGTACCTTGCCGGGCTCTCTGAGAGGGACGGAGGAATCGAACCTGGGTCGGCTGAGTGCAAGGGAAACGCCCTACTCACTGTACTATCACTCACCAATAATGTCCTTTAAGGGTTTTCTTTTTCTTTTTCTTTTTTTCCCAGTTTTAGTATTAGTATTTTTAATTGGGGACCGTACCCCATAGTGTTTAGGGGCTACTCCTGGCTCACTGCTTGGTGCGGAGTGAACCCAGGTTTCTTGCATGCAAACCATTTGCTTAGCCTTTTGGGCCATCGCTGAACTGTTTTGTGTTTGGGGCCACGCCCAGTGGTGCTTTGTCCATGGAAAGGCCTCAGGTTCGGTACTAGGGATGGAACCGGACCTCCTGCATGCAAAGCACATGCTCAGCCCATCCAGCTCTCTGGCTTTTTCTTCTTTAATAGGGTCCACTCCTGGTGATGGGTATGGGCCTGACAGCTCGCTGCTGGAGTGCTAGGGGTAGGACTCAGAGCCTTCAATATGCTAGTGTGTGCTCCATTACCTTTGAGCTGTCTTTCCAGCTTACATTTATTTATCTTACAGATTTTTTTTTAATAGAATGATGGGAGAGATAGCAAACTATTAAACAAGATTTTTTTTTTTTCCCCTCAAGATCTTTTTTTCCCCCCCTCCCTGTTCCTAGTTTGGTAGTCCTGAATAGCTTATATTCGATTTGATGGAAGGCAATATATTTTTTCATGGTTTGAGACCCTAAGGTTTGGAACCATATTAGCATATTTCAAATACTTGTTCCTCAGAACTGGAGGGAGAAGTTCAGATGTCTGGAGGGCATGCCTGGCACGGAGAGGCCCCAGATTCCATGCCAGCAGGAGGGAAGAAATCAAACCAGGAACCAGTGTGACAAAGCACCCCACATAATTGTCTATTAAAAAATACTTCTGGAGTCAGAGAGGTAGTGTCCAGTTAAGGGCTTGCCTTGAGGGCCGTCGACTAATTTAGTCTTCAGCACCGTCTGGGCTCTCGACATCTCCAGGAGCCCTTCTGCCCACTGCACACACAGACCCACAAATAATTATACACATTTGGCTTTTGAGGGTGCCTTCTGGGGGGCAGGGTAGGATGTGTTTTTTTTTTTTTTTTTAATCTTGGTCTTTGGGAATACCACTTGATACACAGTGTGAAATTATAGTCAAGAACTGGGTGAAACTAACTGGCTTTTGCTTTGGTTTCCAGGGTGTGTGTTTTGACATCCCGACTGCTACAGCAACAGAAGTTCAGGTATTGTTCTCTTCTTGGATTTTGAAATCATTTAAATTGTAAAGTGTTCTTTATTGAAAATACCTAATAATAGAATGAGAAACAATGGCCCTAATTCTTTTACTAAAAGATACTATAAAACAAATCCCCTCTGCCCACACACACCTAAAAGATTTTTTTTTTTCCTTTTTGGATCACACCCGGCGATGTACAGGGGTTGCTCCTGGCTCTGCACTCAGGAATTACTCCTGGCAGTGCTCAGGGGACCATATGGGATGCTGGGAATTGAACCTGGTCGGCTGCATGCAAGGCAGATGCCCTACCCGCTGTGCTATTGTTCCAGCCCCCTAAAAGATTTTTATAGGGGCCAGATAAATAGTAAACAGCAGATAAAGCACTTGCCTTGAATCCTGCTGGCCCAGGTTCAGTCCCTGGCACCCCCCATAGCAGGAGTGATCCTTGAGCACAGCCAGGTGTGGCCCCAAAACAAAAAATTAGAAGCATGGGAGATGACCGCAGATGGCTGGGCCTGTGCTTCGAGTGTGGAAGCCAGCTTCTGGCCCTGGCAGCGCAGGTCTGTGGACTATACCACAGCGGAGCACCACAAAAGCCAAAACTAAAAAGAAATTCTGGGCCTTTCCCCCTGATATTTTTATTATTTGACTCATTTTCCTTGCTTTCTTCATGTAGACAGTAGTATCCAGCTTTTCTTCCTTGTATGTTATACGGGCATTGTAGAGACATTTTCAATTGTTTTGCCTTTTTTGGTTTTTTTTTCTGTGTGCTGTTGGGAATTTGTGTGATTGTGTATGTTCTGTTTTACTACCTCTATATTTTACTCCTGCAGTTAACCTTAGCCAGAAGGTACAGACACGATCTCTGTATTTTTTTGTTTGTTTGTTTTTACACTTTTTGAGTCACACTCAGCGACTCACAGGGTTTACTCCTGGCTCTGCACTCAGGAATTTCTCTTGGCTGTGCTTGGGAGACCATATGGGATGCTGGGAATCGAACCCGGGTTGGCTACATGCAAGGCAAACGCCCTACCTGCTGTGCTATTGCTCTAGCCCCACAATATCTGTTTTTCTCTTGGTCTGACATGGCATGCTCAGGGCACTATCTGGGATGGTGGTTATTGAACCCTGGTTAGCCACGTGCAAAGTGTTGTGCCAGTTGCACTCTTTTCTTCCCCTCATCCCTTTAAAAAGGCTAATAAGGAACAGAGGAGATAAAAACAAACTCTTGTTTCAACAGGAAAAATGGCATGATTCTCGGCGCTGGCAGCTGTCCGTGGCCACAGAGCAGCCAGAGCTGGAAGGACCCAAGGAAGGATATGGGAACTTCCGGGGACAGAGGGAAGGGAACAGAGGCTTCCGGGGACAGCGGGATAGAAGCAGAGGCTTCCGGGGACAGAGAGGAGGTGGCAACAAGAATAACAGATTTCAGAACAAAGGCCAGAAACGGAGTTTTAGTAAAGCCTTCGGTTAGTCAAACCCAGGGGATTTACAGGGCATAAGAGAACTGTTTGGCAACTGAACATTATTTTTCATACAGAGTTAAAACACATTGTGTTCCTTCCCAACTCCTTGCTGTCTCTGTTCCCCATTTCTTTGATACAAGCTTCATTTAATTTTCTTCATCTCGCTATTAGTGATGTTATTTTGACTTTCTGTGTCAGGTTGTCCTTTAACAAGGTATATGAATTCAGTTTTATTCTGATGTATTGTCTGTAGATTGCAGGATGAAATCAAGCGCACACATGCTTATACTTTTAAAGGTGATGTATCTTCGTACTTCAAAGTGTCTCAGTAGTGTTCTCTCCTCAGTACCTGTGGGGAATGCAGCAGTCCTTGGAGAAGCAATTTGAGGCATCCAGGCTTTCTTCTGTAATTGGCGTTCCTCGGCGACTGCCTAACCACTGGGCATATGGCCCTAGAACGAGTCTCCTGAGAACTGATACTGAGCAGCATTTTAAAGCAGAATTTTAAGTTTAGCTGAGATAATCACGAGGTTCATACCAGCACATGGCCTCTGTTGGGGAGGTGGTGGTGCAGCTGCTGGTGGGCAGAGATTAGCCACTGTTGTGTATTTTTATACAGTTTAATTTCTCAACATAAGGTGATTCATTCTTCAGATTTTACATATGTATTGACTTAAAAAATAGTAAACAAATTTCTACAAGGAATTTCAAATGATGACCTTTCTTCAAAAGGAGGCTGCACTAATTGTGACTAAAGATAATGTACTTCGTGTTGGAAGATGAACATTCTTAGCAAGAAGTAATTAAGGGAATGGTGGGCTCAAATTTGAATTGTTGAGCGTGTGTTAAATGATAATTAGTGAATATGCACTGTAAAGCATTCTTTTACTGGTGAAAACACTGGGCTATTAATGTTAGTAATTTCAATGGGTATAAGACAGTTTTAGATAGAAAGATCCAATTTAGCTTCTCAAAGACGTGGTTCCTATTTATAGACATAGTATCAGATGCCCCCCACTCTATTTATAGTCACACTGCACACAGTGCAGGGTTTTCCCATTTTGGCTGGTTGGAGACTTAATTTTTAAGACAAAAACCTGTGGGTGTTTTTTTTTTTTTTTCCAGGTTGTTTTGAGGTAATTGAGTAGGGCTGGCTAGATAAATATTTCTCCGGGAAACTTATGCATGGTTTAGGAGCTTAAAATACATTGTTTGCTCACTTTCAATTCCTAGGAATTCTGTGTTGGGAGGGACCGGAGCATTAGAGAAGTGGGTATGGTGCTTCCTTGCATGTGGTGCCACAGGTTCTATCCCTGGCACCCCAGTTGGTCCCCTAAGCCTGCCAGGAGTGATCCCTGAGCATGGCTAGGTATGGCTCAAAAACCAAAACAAATTCTCAGGGAATAAACTGGTAAAAAAAAGTTAAGAAACATGACCTGTCTTGTTTTCATTTATTAGTTTTCAATAAAATCTAGGTCCTGGCTTCTCATGTATTGGATCTTTCTAACTGCCTCTCCACTACCTAGTGGCAAGGGACTCAGTAGCCATCTCCACTCTGGATTCTTAAGGCAGTCTCCTTTTTGTGTTTGCATTTCATTCTGTTCCCCTTGAATCTAACTAGATATGTTTCGAATTTTCTAGATTTTTGAGGCCAGATACATGATTCATGACAGAGCCTCACTTGCCTTGGTCCCCCGGCTTGCTTCCCATCCCCAAATAATTCTCATTCCTCCAGCCACTTATCAATTTTATCACTTTTCATCCTACTCTTGACTTCTCAACAAGCCACAGGGACTAAGATGGTGTTCGACTGTCAACACATGTGCCTGTGGTTTAGTTTATTAAATTCCTGAGCATATTTTAATAACCATTACATCACAAAAAGGGGAGAAAAAGGATATGTGCCTATCCTTGATGCTGGAACCATGATAATGCAATTAACCTTAAGAATGATAAGCAGAAATCAAGAGTTAAGGGGGAAGGTTAATAGAAGTTTCTTTGAAATTTAAGGAAAACATGACTTTGAATAAATGAAGCTAAAATTTATCCTGAATCCTGGAATTCAAACCGTATTTATTACTGTAATTCTTCTACTATTTGGTTTAATTTGGCTCGTTGGGCTAGCCTGGGATATGTTAGCATTTTTACTATTTCTACAAGAGAAAATATTTTTCAATTTATGTATCAGACAATTTAAAGACCTTTTAAAATACAACCATTTTTATGTTGGAGCTATCTGTACAGCAGTTTATTTACAGTTGTACATAAAATGTTTTTACTATAAAATTGAGTTAATGTATAAAATACTGCTTTATGCCATAATAAAGGTATTGGTACTAACTGATGTTTCACCAGTGATATTTACCTGAAACTTGTCCCTCCCTCCTGTTGAAAATTGCTGTGGTGTGGTCTCAAAACAAGTTAAGATGCTTCCCAATCAGAGAAACTTCATTTTCTTGCCATTTGTGACCAGACACTTGATGTCGGCAAGGCACACAGATGGGTGCCAAACTCAGTGACAGTAAGTTTGTGAAGGAATTTATGTAGCCCCCAAATCCCTCTCTAAATATATCAGCAAGGGAAAAATTGTCACTGCAGGCGAAGCCAGTCCTGCAGCATTGCCTTATGTACCTGATGAAGATTGGTGCCAGCCATCACAAGATGTTGATATTATGCTCCCACTGAGAGATGCAGTGTGAAAGCCACATCTGATCTTCTCAGTCTAATGCAAAGAGGCCAGGATCTGCCAGTAAGGTCTAAGGGTCAGAGTTGGTTTTAATTATTTCAGGGGTATGCAAATACTTGGTTCTAAAAGTCAAAACTACGGACTGGGGCTGGGCGGGGGGGGGGGGGGGGGGCAGTACAGCACGTAAAGTGCTTGCTTTGCAAGCGACTGACCAGGGTTTGATCCCTGGAATTCCATACGGTCCTCAAACACCTCCAGGAACACAAAGTAAGCCTTCGGCATGGCCAGGTGTGACTCTCCCTCGTTCTTGAAAAGAATTATACAAATGGGTATAGTCAGCAAGATGACTCCTTCACTGTCATCACATTCCCATTTTTCCTTCCCATCCCCTGAATTCCGTTACTTGCACTTCTGGTTTATCAACTTCCTGTGTTTTTCTGTTCTGGCAGTTCTTGAGGAACCATATATGGTGCTGGGTATCAAACCGGCATTGGCTTGCATTCAGGACATACACCTTAGCCTGTATTTTCTCTGGCCCTATCCTTGTCTTTTTTTTCTATGCAAATGAGCTGATTATATATTCTTATTCTTAACTTTTGGGGGTATATGCAGTGCTTCTGGGGTGTCCAGAAGTGCTGGGGGGCCATGGGGTTCAAGACTACTGCAGAAGAAGCCTTCCATATGCACTCAGCTCCTTGAGCAATCTCCAACTATGTGTGTGTGTATATATACGTATATATGCATATATATATGTGCGCGCGCGCGTGTGTGTGTGTGTGTGTGTGTGTGTGTGTGTGTGTGTGTTTTCCATTTTTGGGTTACATTTGGTGTATTCAGAGCTTACTCCTGGCTCTGCTCAGGTCAACCCACTGTACTATGTCTCCAACCCTACCAGTTACAGTGTGTGTGTGTTGGGGGGGGGGGGCTTTGGGGAACATATATATGAATATGCATAGGTTGGAGGTTTTTTTTTTTTTTTTTGAGTTTATTTCTGAGTAGATTCCTAGGAGAGGAAAGGCTGAATCGAATGGTAAGTGCCTGGGGCCGGAGCAATAGCACAGCGGGTAGGGTGTTTGCCTTGCACGCGGCCGACCCAGGTTCGATTCCCGGCATCCCATATGGTCCCCCAAGCACTGCCAGGAGTAATTCCTGAGTGCAGAGCCAGGAGTAACCCCTGAGCATAGCTGGGTGTGACCCAAAAAGCAAAAAAAAAAAAAAAAAAAAGGTAAGTGCCTAACTTACATCAGCAGATTCCCTACTGGGAGGGTTCTACCATTTGCGTTCCTACTAACAATATCTGAGAGTTCCTGTTCTCCCATAACTTACCAACAGAACCAGATTTCAGGAGAGCTCAGAGGGCTGGAGTGCATGCTCAGACACAGGAGGCTGAGTCCCTGCTGTCTCATGGTCACCATTTTCCGTTTAAATACCATTTAAAGGTATTTTGCTATTTTAGTAACTATTATCTGCCCCACTTAATTCCTTATTTATTAAGTATCTTTAATATAAGTATCATTAAATACTTAATATTTAATATTAAGTATCTAATATCTGTTCAACAAAGTCTGCACAGTGCATATGGGTTGTTTCTTTTCTCTTTAAGTTTTCATTTGTTTGGTTCGGTTTGGTTTTTGGGCCACACCTGGCAATGTTCAGGAATTGCTCCTGACTGCATTCAGAGATCACACCTCGTGGGATTTGGAGTAATAGGGAGTGCCAAAGATCAAACCCACATCTGCTGTGTGCAAGGCAAGTGCCCTACCTCTACACAGCACCCTTTTTTTCTTTCTTTTTTTTTTTTTTTTGAAGTAAATAGATTTTATTCAGAAGTTTCTGAGGGAGGGAGGAAGGGATAAGTGGGAGAGAGAATAGTAAGAATATTCGCGCTCAAGAGAGACCTCGGGCTTCTCCAAGGGTGGAAAGAGCTCTGCACACATCCTAGCACTGGACATGAAAGCATGAAAGTACACATCTCAAGGGGGGAGATGCGGGCGACACATGGGCTCGGCCACATGGCACAAGCAGCACATGGGCTCAGGCAGCATATGCGCGCCCCTTGTTTTCTTTTTTAGTGCTTGTAATCTAAGTCAGCTTCACCTGTGAGGCATGTTATCTCCTACCAAGCTACATTTCCAGCCAACTTTATTTGGGGAGCACTACCTGGCATGCTCAGGGGTTACGCCTGGCTGTACTCAGGAATCACTCCTGGTAGGCTCGGGGGACCATATGGGATGCCAGGGATCGAATCCAGATTGGCAATGTGTAAGGTATGCACACTACCCTCTATACTATCTCTTCAGCCCCCAGACAAATTTCTTGAAGTCCTAGTTTCTCTGATTCTTTTTTCTTTCTCATCTCTTCTTCCTCCCTCCCTCCCCAGCTGGGGAGGAATTTAGTATAGGAATAAGTTCTTTTATTTTTTAAAGCCAGATCATTTGTTCTGTACATTCTGCCACACTGTAATTCTATCCAGATTGGAATTCTGCTGAGTCATCTCCCATCTGTTATTTAACAAGCTACTTTGCCATTGCATTTAAGATGGATAATTAGGCTAGAAGCTAATTAAGGATAATTAGCTGATCTGATTCTATTGTTTTTTTTCTTCTCTTTCAAGCAAACTTAATTGTAGATGGCAGAGTTTATTTCCATAACTGGGCAATGTTCAATTGTATCTGATGTCAGTACCAAGAGAATCCTAAATCCAAAATTTTGTTGGCATTCTAGCAAAATTGTGATAGTGTCCAACTTTTCATTCATTCACTGGAATACTGCTAAACAGAGAAACGAGGTTTCCTGGATTTCTCTAAAGGTGGGAAATGAGTTTTTCATTGTTACTATTGATTTATTATAACTTCATGGATTTTAACATATTTGATGCACTTTAATCCATTGCAGTTTTTTGGTTATGTTTTTGTTTAGCAAGGGCTGCTTAAAGTTTTTCATCAAAGCATGCATGCAGCCCATTGAGCCATCTCACCAGCCCAAGAGCCTCTTTAAATTGGCACCTTTGAGAGCAGAAAGATAGTGCAGTGAGAAAGTTTCTTGCCTTGCAGGAGGCCAATCTAGGTTTGATCCTAAACACCTCCTGTGTTCCTGTAGACCCACCCGGAGTGATCCCTGAGCCCAGAGTCAGGAATAAGCCCTGAGCACCACTGGGTGTGGCCCAAACCTCCCAAGTAAATAACACCTTTGGGGCTGAGGAGAGATAGTTTATCTGGAGTGCTGGGTACATGCTGGAGTGCATGCTTTGTATGTAGTTCTGGGTTCCCTATCATCATCATCATCATCATCATCATCCCGTTGATAGTTGAATTTCTCGAGCAGTCTCAGTAATGTCTCCATTCGTCCTAGCCCTGAGGTTTTAGAAGCCTCTCTTTACTCGTCCTTTCCAATGGTGCCGTGTTGGAGGCTCTTTCAGGGTCAGGGGAATGAAACCCATCATTGTTACTGGTTTTGGCATATGAATATGTCACAGGGAGTTTGCGAGGCTCTCCCATACAGGCAGGAAACTCTTGGTAGTTTGCCAGGTTCTCCCAGAGAGAGAACGAGGCTATAAGATGTCGCGCACTTCCAGGAGCTTGGTTTTATAGTCTGGATGTTGGCCGTTGGTGGGATTAAACGATGCCAGGAGAGGGGGGGCAGTCCCTGGGTGTGACTGCCTAGCTACTAGAAAATGGGGGATATGGGCGGAAGAGGCCCAGTCCTGATCCGAGCAGGCTTGGAGATCTCAGCCCCGGGTCTCACACACCTGGATTCCTCTGTTGGTTCCTTCATGTGTGAGGCTTGTCTGAATGTGTGGAGAGGAGCCTTGAGCATGGTTGTGGCTGGACTCCGGAGGTCTTCGGCCGTGGGGGCTCTGCTTGGGATGGGGAGGGAAACTGAAGCCCACCCCCTCTGAGGGGCCCCGGTGAAGACAGCCAGGTGCAGGGGCAAGAGACTCTCTGCCCTGGGTTCCCTATGGTCCCCTGAATACCAAATCAGTAGTAGCTTCCAAGCATGGCCTGATGTGACCCTCAAGTAATATCACTTAGGTTTAGGAATAGAAACATAAAACTTAGAAAAGTTAACATCAATCAGAGCAGATCAGAGGGCCCTGAGAGAGTACAACAGATCTATCACTTGCATGGGGCTGACCCATTTTGATCTGCAGCATCCCATATTCCCCAAAGTCTCTCAAGGAGTGATTCCTGAGCAGCCAGGTATTAGCCACAAAATGAAAGGAGCAAATCAGATTTAAGACATCCCACCAACCTCCATATATTCCAGCCATTTTGACTTGACAGTTGAAGAAATATTAGGGAAAAAGCCTTGTATGAGGTGGCTTGACACTACTTGAGGACATAACTCTTGTTATTTGGGAAGTAACCACATTCTAAAAATCTGAATGGATTTTGGATGAAATTCTGGATTTTCATTTTCACTGGATTCTGAAAATCAGTGTCTTAGGTCATTGTAATTGACCTACCATGTAAAGGTTTCTGCCTTTCAGCTTATAGAGTAAGCCATGTTTTTGTTTTGGGGCAACACCCAGCGGTGTTCAGGGTTTATACCTGGCTCTGTTCTCAGAGATCACGGTGGCAAGCTTGGGGGACCATATGGGATGCTGGGGTTCAAATGTGTGCGTGCAAGGCAAACACATTACTTGATGGACTAGTTCTCTGGCCCCAAGCCAAGTATATTTAGTATTCCCAATTATTCCCAAATAGTATTCCCAAATATTCTGTTACAGTAAGACTGTATTAGATATTTACTTTAAATTAAAAAAAAAAAAAAAAACTTTGGGCTCCCAAGAGATGTTCGCGAAGGGGCCAACTCCAGCAATATTGCCTGGTCTATTGCTAGCAGCCAGAGGATACAGAGCTGCCGGCCGGGCTGCAGGGGCTTTCACCCGCTCCATTCGGGGTCCAAGTGGGGCTGGGATTCGAACTTGGCATTGGCTCTTGTTTGGCCGAATTGCACTGCCCAAGCCCTAACGACTTCAGCTACTAGCTCACCGGGTGCAAGCCGAGATGAGCTCACCCCCGCCAAGGGCGGGGCCCACCGCACTGACGGCGTCATTTCTACGACAACCGTTGCTATGCTGACCAACACGCCTTCCCATTGGTCCCTGCGGGACGCCGCGGGCCTCCCGGCGGATCTCATTGGTCCCCATTCGGCCGTGCCGTAAGTGAAGTGTCGTAAAGCGGCGGGCGGGCGGGAGTCCCGGGCTGCGGAGGCCGCTATGGCGGGGGTTCCCTGGGCCGAGGTTCGTGAGAAATTCCAGGCGGCGCTGGCCCTGTCCCGGGTGGAGCTGCACAAAAACCCCGAGAAGGAGCCGTACAAGTCCAAGTACAGCGCCCGGGCGCTGCTGGAGGAGGTCAAGGCGCTGCTGGGGCCCGCGCCCGACGATGAGGAGGAGCGGCCCGAGGCCGAGGAGGGCGCCGGCCCCCCCGCGCCGGCGCCGCCGGCCGACGCGGCCGAGGCCGAGGGTCCCGTGGCCCAGGCGGCCGTGAGGCTGGCGGTGATCGAGTTTCACCTGGGCGTGAACCACATCGACACGGAGGAGCTGTCGGCAGGCGAGGAGCACCTGGCGAAGTGCCTGCGTCTGCTGCGCAGGTTCCGGCTGGCGCGGGACTGCGTCTCCCTCTACATCCAGGCGCAGGTGGGAGCCGTCTGCGGCGTGCCTCAGTGCCCTTCTCGGGCCTTTTGTCCGGCCCCGGGTGCTTCCATGACGACGAAGTGCCAAGGCTGGCTTTTTCACGCCCCTGTGGTCCCGTGGTCGGTTGGTTTGTCTGTCTGATGACAAATCTGTTTAATGCAGTCTTACTGTAACAGAATATTTGGGAATACTATTTATTTGGGAATGTTTAGGAATGCCAAATATACTGGGCTCGGGGCCGGAGAACCAGTCCGTGGAGTAACGTGCTTGCCTTGCACGCACACATTCGAACCCCAGCATCCCTCTGCATCTCCCTCTCGCCCCCTCCCTGCCCGCCCTCTGGAGAAGTCTGTCTTCTTGTTTGCTTTGTTTTGGACCACACCCGGCAGTGTTCAGGCATGATTCCTGGCTCTGTGCTCAGGGACCACCGATGGCGGGGCTCAGAGGATCCCCTGGGGTCCTCTGCGGGGGTCCAGCCCGGTTGTGGACCTCCCTGTTCCCTGGTGGGTGAAGTCAGCGCAACTGTTGGCTTCTCTCAGACAGAGCAAGTGAGGGGAAGCGGCCAGGCGAGAACAACAGTGTTTGAAACCAAACTTGGAAGACCTTCTGGCCCCTTTTCGTTGTTCTGTTGAGGCTGTCATCAAGCCCAGCCTGTCCTTCAGGGGAAGAGATTGTGTAAAGGCTAGAATACCTCGAGACAGGATCATGTGGAATTGTTTTAGCAGTTGCCTTCCCTACTACATACAAAGAATAATTAGTTCGTTGTTAATTAGACTCCAATACTCTGCCAAGAGTAGATACTGACTTTAAAACTATGAAACGCAAATTGGAAGATTTATAGTACCATCATTTATTTCTCTTCTCGTCATTTTCCAGAATAACTTGGGTATCTTGTGGTCTGAAAGAGAAGAAATTGAAACTGCACAAGCTTACTTAGAATCATCAGAAGCACTGTATAACCAGTATATGAAAGAGGTATGTTTCATGTCGGCAGTTTTGTTTTGATATAAAACAGTTCAAATTGAGGATAAGAATTTTTTGCTCATAATATTAATGTCATTGTTTTGTATACTTTGGGACTTCTTTGGAGTGCTTAGTATATTAGTCTGGTTGATCATCTATTACCTGAAATTATCTTATAGGTTTTAGGGTTCTTTAGTTTGGATTTGCGTCACACTCTTTAGTGATTGGGGGCTATCTTGACTGTGTTTGGGATTTGAATCAGGATCTGTGCCTTTCGTGACAAGTGCCTTATCTCCTCTCCAGCCCTAGGGTTCTTTTATTGGGCTCACCCAGTGGTGCTCAAGGCTTACTCCTGGCTCTGTGTGCAGGGATCATTCCTGGCGGGGCTCGGGACCATATGGGGTACAAGTACGTACTATACTGTCTCTGCAGTCCCAGTCCCAGAGTTCTTAAAATGAGTCCTTGGGTCGCGTCGAATAGCGACCTTTAAATATAGATGGATAGGAAATATTTTAATGTTACCCTAAAATACTTGTATTTTTATATTTTCACTTACAATATTTTTGGTTTGTTTTTGTTTTGGGGCCACACATGGAGATGCTCAGAGCATACTCCTGACTCTGCCCTCAGGGATCACTTGTGGCAGGCTCAGGGGACCATATAGGGTGGTACGGGATTTTACCCAGTTTGCTGTGTGCTGGGTAGACGCCCTACCAGCAGTACTGTCTCTCCAGCCCCCAAATAATCTAAAATGTTTATATTGATTTTCACTGAGAACTGCAGGGCTTAAAGGAAAGCAAGTGTTTTCCTTTTGAGAGAGGAGGGGCTGGGTTTGGGCCACGTCCAGCATTGCTCAGAGCTTACTCTGGGCTCAGGGACTCCTGACAGTGCTGGGGGACTGTATGTGGCCAACGACTTGAACTAAGTTTTGAGATGCACATCCTTAACCATGGTACTGTCTTTTCTCCTCTTACCCTTTTTTTTTTTTTGCCTCCCAAGCAGTGCTTAAGATGCCCAGAGGCTCCTCTTCGTGGTTGTTAGCCAGTTGGGCCTGTGGTTCAATGCGAAGGCCCGAGGGTATGGTGTTGCTTGGGACCAGTGGTGCACAGGGGCATTCAGGGCCCCCTCCAGGGCCTCTAGGACTGTGTCGGCTTTGCTTCGGGGACCGTATGGTGACTACCTGGGGGTCAAACCAGGATTGATGGCTTGGAAGGCCTGTGCATAAATTCCTGTGTTACCTCTTCAGCCTAGAGTTTGCTTTTTCAGTCAGCTACCAGGTGATGGTGATGATGCTCAGCTAGATAGGATGCGTCAAACGTTTCCTGCCTATAACCCCTATCACCAGAGGAACACGGGGCCAGAAGCACTCAGACTCATTCTGCAGCTGATTTTCAATTCTTTTTTGTTTGTTTTGGGGCCATACCTGCCAGTGCTCAGGGCTAACTCCTGGCTTTGTGTTCAGGGATCACTCCTAGCTGACTGGGGGGACCATATAAGGTGCTGGGAATTGAACCTGCATCAGCCTCATGCAAGGCTGTATTCTCAGTATTTATGACAGTTCCAGTTTCTTAAAGTCAATGATATTGCTTCATACCCATTCAGATCAACTCCAGGAGTATCAGTAATTCTCAATAATTGTTTTGTTTTGTTTGGGGACCATACTCAGCCATGCTCAGGGCTCACCCCCGGCAGGGCTTTGGAGAGTATATGTGGTTCTTGGGATAGAACCGAGTTGGCCCCATGCAAGGCAAGTGCCCTATCTGCTCTACTGTTTCTTTGGCCCCATTAATAAAATATTTTTAATGTTTCATAAATTATGACTTAATGGCAGAAGTTAGAATGTCACTTAAATATTTTATAGATTAAAAAACAAGGCTGGCACGATAGCATAGCGGGTAGGGCGTTTGCCTTGCACGCAGCTGACCTGGGTTCAATTCCCAGCATCCCATATGGTCCCCCAACACCGCCAGGAGTAATTCCTGAGTGCAGAGCCAGGAGTAACATTAATCATCACTGGGTTTGACCCAAAAAGCAAAAATAAATTAATTTTAAAAAAGTGAAGTAGATTAAAAAACAGATCTAAGTAGCGAAGATGTGTAAACAAGTGGCCCAGGATTTAAAATTGGTAGATTTAAAATTGGTAGGAGTTGGGGGCTGGAGCGATAGCACAGCGGGTAGGGCGTTTGCCTTGCACATGGCTGACCCGGGTTCGATCCCCAGCATCCCATATGGTCCCCTGAGCATCGCCAGGAGTAATTCCTGAGTGCAGAGCCAGGAGTAACCCCTGAGCATTGCCAGGTGTGTCCCAAAAAGAAAAAAAAAAATTGGTAGGAGTCAAGGACCCAGACTTTGTCCATTTCTCATATGTCAGATGGGGGAACCTTCCTATTAAGAGAACAAACCTTGTGGGAATCAGATTGTAAAGAAGTTGCTGCAGAGAGACTAAAAATGGGCTCTACAGAAATGAAATGGCTACAGTAACAAAAGGGAATATGCTGTAACTGTTAAAAGGTTAAAATTTTTGGATAATCAACTGCATGGTCAAGTACAGCATTACAGTGCATATGTGCTGCTTGATTAAACTGCAGTAAGAGGCCAGAGTGTTATGTAGTACAGTGGGTAAGGCACTTACCTTATGCACAGCTGACCTGGGTTCGATTCCCAGCACCATTTATGGTCCCACCAGGAGTGATACCTGGTATAGCTGAGCTCTGAGCAACAATTGTGACCCCAAACCCAAACCAAAACAAGACAAAAAAAAAAAAAACCCACCCTGTAATAGCATCTTTCCATGTTCAGTCCTTAACAAAGATGGTGTGGCAATTAAAAACTAACATTTCAGGGGCTGGAGAAATAATACATACAGCAGGCCATTGATTCGCTCTCAGGCGTCCCATATAGTCGCTCTGAGCCCACCAGGAGTGATACCTGAGCTTAGAGACAGGAATAAGCCTTGAGTATTGCCAGGTGTGTCCCAAGATAAATTGTTTTTAACAATTTCATTTTATGTATTTTTGGTTTGGGGGCCACACCAGCAATGCTCAGGGCTTACCCCTGACTCTGCACCCAGGAATTATCTTTGACTGTGCTCAAGGGACCACATGGGATGCTGAGGAACAAACCTGGGTTGGCTGTGTGCACGGCAAATATCCTACCCGCTGCAAGATTGCTCTGGCCCCCACATCTTAGTTTTAGGTAAAAATTTAGTTTTAGATGATAATACTAATAAAAACTAATATTTACTAAAATAGAACTGGAGCGATAGTATAGCGGGTAGGGCGTTTACCTTGCACGTGGCCAACCTGGGTTCGATTCCTCTGTCCCTCTCAGAGAGCCCGGCAAGCTACCGAGAGTATCCCACCTGCACGGCAGAGCCTGGCAAGCTCCCCGTGGTGTATTCAGTATGCCAAAAACAGTAACAAGTCTCACAATGGAGGCGTTCCTGGTGCCTGCTCAAGCAAATTGATGAGCAATAGGGTGACACTGCTATAGTGCATTTACTGAAATATTTACTGCTTAAGCTAGTTGCTTTTTTTTTGCTTTTGCTTTTTGGGTCACACCTGGCTGATGCACAGGGGTCACTCATTGCTCTGCACTCAGGAATTACCCCTGGCGGTGCTCAGGGGACCCTATGGGATGCTGGGAATCGAACCCGGGTCGGCCACGTGCAAGGCAAATGCCCTACCCGCTGTGCTATCACTCCAGCCCCCAGCTAGTTGCTTTTTTAAAAAAAATTTTTAAGTTTTTTTGGCCACACCTGGTGATGCTCAGGGTTATTCCTGGCTTTGCACTCAGGGATCACTTCTAGTGGTGCTGGGGACCATGCAGGATGCTGGTGATCGAACCCAGGTTGGCCATGTGCAAGGCAAGCGCCCTACCCACTGTACTATCTTTGCGCGCCCTGCATTTCATCCTTTTGCTCTTGCTACATTGAGGACTTTGTGAGGTGAGCAGAATTAGGGTTTTGAATTGATAGAATCAAGCTTTAAATGTGGCTTGTCTGACCCCAAAGTCTATTTTCTCTATGCTACTATCTTGCCTTCTCAGGTAATGTAGTTACATAAGAGAAAGGAATTCTTTTCCCCCCCATAAACTTCTAAAATTCTCAGAATTATTTTTTTCCTTATTTTGTAGATGAAGAATCAAAGGTTGACAAATTTAGGAAATTAAGTGACTCATCCAAGGCCACACAGATATTGAAACTGGGATTCTAACTACATACATTGGGCCTGATGGAGGGTCACTCCTGTCTGTGGGGTGCATTGGGGATCAGCAGGACCACCCCAGAGGTGCTTGTGGGATCAGGCAGTGCTGGGGTGACACTGGAGCCTCCCCGTGCAGTGCTTGTGATCTAGCTCAATGTGTCGTCTCTCTAGCCCTTTATTTTTAATACGGGCCTGCCCAGTTTTTTAATGGTTGCCCCCATGCTGGGAACTGCTCCCTGGTAAAAATCCAGTAGCAGTCTGGGTCTGACCCAACCTTCTCTGCAGCCTCCC
The DNA here is from genome assembly GCF_027595985.1 of Sorex araneus. Taxonomy (NCBI): domain Eukaryota; kingdom Metazoa; phylum Chordata; class Mammalia; order Eulipotyphla; family Soricidae; genus Sorex; species Sorex araneus. The sequence goes on from NC_073306.1 coordinate 109,156,412, forward strand.
TTGGTGGGTCAGTCAACACCAAATGTAAGATGCTTCTTTCGAACTGTGTAGTATAGCACACTCCCATGTCTGTGCCAGAATCGTGACAGCAAGGGAACAGTGATAGGCCGTAAACACTGCATAGATGGAGCGCTTGTTTGCTTTGTCAGCTCATTCACTAGGTGACATTACATTGTTTTCACTATGTGCCAGTCACTATGAGAAATGGTAGAAAATCTCAAATAGAAACATTGCTTCCATAACATGCTCCCTTTTGAGGGTTAAGATTGCAGTAAACACATGGAATTATATCCTCAGAGAATTTTAGAATATATATGTAGCCTACGTGTTCATAGGCCCCTAACACTTGTTTTTGGACCACACCTGGCAGTGCTCAGAGCTTACCACAGGCTCTGTGCTCAGGAGGGCTTGTATGACCATATGAAGCGCAGGGGATTGATCAACTGTACTATGTCTGCGGTCTCATGGGTCCTTAACACTTATCCCCTGGGGAATAGGCTACAAATAGAAGAATTAAAAGTCATGGGTGCTGGAGAGATAGTGTAGCAGGTAGGGCACTTGCCTTGCATGGAGCCTATCTGGGTTCAATCTGTAGCACCTCTTACGCCCCCCTTAGCCTGCCAGGAGTAATCTCTGAGCACAGACTCAGGCGTCAGCCCCAAGCACCACTGGTTGTGGCCAAAAAACAGGTAAGTCATGGCTCTTTTCCCCATTGAACTGTCATCATATTCCCCTCTTCCCCCTCCCCCGTTGGTGCTGGAGTTGGAGCCTGGGACCTCACACTTGCAGAACTGAACTACATTTCCAACCTCCTAGGAGAGTATTAGTTTGTTTTGTCTATTTTGGGGTTTTTGCAGTGGCTGGGGAGTATCACATCGAGTGATGCTCAGCGGTTATTCCTGGCTCTAGCGGTGTTCGGGGAACCATGTGGAATGCCAGGGATCAAACTTGGGTTGGCTGTGTGCAAGGCAAATGCTCTCCCTCCTATACTATGCTCTGGCACCAGGATTGTTTTGTTTTTGTTTTGGAGTCACATCTGGCATTGCTTAGGGCTTGCTTACTCCTGGCTCTGTGCTCAGAAATCACTCCTGGCAGGCTCAGGTTGTCTGTGTATAAGGCATACCTTGCCCATGGTACTATCACTCTGGCCTCAAAGGGTTTTAGTTTTTCCTCCAAAAGGACACACACAAAACCAAATCGAGGGGCTGGAGTGATAGCACAGCGGGTAGGGCGTTTGCCTTGCACGCGGCCGACCCGGGTTCGATTCCCAGCATCCCATATGGTCCCCTGAGCACTGCCAGGGGTGATTCCTGAGTGCAGAGCCAGGAGTAACCTCTGTGCATTGCCGGGTGTGACCCAAAAAGCAAAAAACAAAATAAAACAAAAAAAACCAAATTAAGTGTTAGTTTCCTTCCGTGTATAAGTACAAACTCTTGTGCATGGAATTGTTCATTTAAATGTGAAAATAACAAAATATTATAGTATTTTATTAAAAACTAGTATTAACATGGAAATATAAACAGAAAACCCTATTTCTATATTTTGGTTTTGGGCTAAGAACCTTAACTGCTGTTCTGTCTCTCACTCATGTTTGTTCTTGCTTTTTTTTGGGGGGGGGTCACACCCGGTAATGCACAGGGGTCACTCCTAGCTCTGCACTCAGGAATTACTCTTGGCGGTGCTCATGGGACCATGTGGGATGCTGGGAATCGAACCTGGGTCGGCCTCGTGCAAAGCAAACGCCCTACCCGCTGTGCTATTGCTGTACCTCGTTTGCTCTTAATTATATGTTTTGTTTTGTTTTACAAAGCTATTCATGATTGGATTTCAGTCATATAGTATTCCAACTCCCATTCCTCCACCAGTGTACATTTCCCAGCACCAGTGTCCCCAGGTTCCCTCCCATCACCCCCCACCCAGGATTAGTTTGATTCTTTTTTTTTTTTTTTTTTTTTTTTTTTTGCTTTTTGGGTCACACCCGGCAATGCACAGGGGTCATTCCTGGCTCATGCACTCAGGAATTTCCCCTGGCGGTGCTCAGGGGACCATACGGGATGCTGGGATTCGAACCCGGGTTGGCCGCGTGCAAGGCAAACGCCCTACCCGCTGTGCTATCACTCCAGCCCCAGGATTAGTTTGATTCTTGAGAGTTACATATGAAGTATAGTGGCTGTAACAGTGAAGTATGTAGATAAGAGAATGCATTGATTCTTAGAAAGACAAACTAGGCAAATTAAGTCCTCAAAACAGTTGAGATCTCTGAAGAATGATTTATCTTCTGTCTTTGCCCTGGGCCTTGCTTCCTGTCTTAGTCATCTTTACTTTCTGAGCAGTCTAAGAGCCAAGTCCTGGGGTCGGTGGTGTTTACCTCCAGAATGTTAGGCTGCGTGTTTTAATATGAATGGACTGCCTGGCTAGTGGGGTTTAGTGGGTTCAGTGTAAATGAGGGTGGGTTTGTAGAGGGGATTATCCTCATGAAAGTAGGATGAGGCAGAGCTTAAGCAGTTGTGATTTTTTTTTCTCTTTTTAGAAGATATTAGATGGGATTATAAATATTGCCAATATTAACTCATTTAATTTCCTCACAAACTCATGAAACAGGTAGTTATTTCCTTATTTTATAGATGAGGAAATAGAAGCACAAGAGATTGAATGTTGGGGCTGGAGCAATGTAGTACAGTGAGTGGGCAAGGCGTTTGCCTTGCACACAGCCAACCACAGTTGATCCCCAGCTCCCCATATGGTCATCCCTGAGCACAGAGCCAGGAGTAACCCCTGAGCAGCACTGGGTTTTGGGGGTTGGGGGAGAGAGGGGGAGAAGAAAAGAGGAGGAGGGGGGAAAGAGGGGGAGGAGATAGAGAGAGAGAGAGAGAGAGAGAGAAGGAGGGGGGAGGGGAGGAGAGGGCCTGCCTTCCTCAAGGCAATGAGCAGGCAGTCTGCTGGGTTTACTTTTCTTATTCTTTTCCAGAAAAAGATAATTAGAATAGTTGATCAAAGTTTCTGGGATGTTTTGGATTGTTCTATTTTGGGGTTGTATCTGCTGGTGCTCACGGCTTCTTCCCCGGCATTGCCAGGGATCAAACCTGGGTCTCACACACATAAAGCATGCACACGAATCCATTGATTATTATTACTATTATTTTTAGTGGTCAGATTAAAACAATATTACTCTAGGGACTTCTTTTTACCCCTTTTTTCCATGTCAATAGAGAATTTTGAAAGCTCTTTTTGTTGTTTTGGGTCACAATGGATGGAGATTAGCAGTCTACCTCCTGGCTGTTGGTGAAGAGCACTTGGGGAATGGTTGCTCTTGGCAGTGCTCAGGGGACCATAAGGTGCTAGAGATCGAAACCAGCACTCTGGCGCAGTGCACTCTCTCTCTAGCCCCTAAAAGAGCTCCTTTTAGGAGAATCAAGAATTAAAATATTTAAAGGTTGTATATCTTTGAAAGTAAATTGGTAGTGGTTTTTTTTTTTTCTTTTTGGGTCCCACCCGGCAATGCACAGGAGTCACTCCTGGCTCTGCACTCAGGAATTACTCCTGGCAGTGCTCGGGGGACCGTATGGGATGCTGGGAATCGAACACGGGTCAGCCGCGTGCAAGGCAAACGCCCTACCCGCTGTGCTATCACTCCAGCCCCTGGTAGATTTTTTTTTTAAGTGCATTTAAATATATTTAGAACATAGAGTTACAATTTAAATTTTTATTAGATGTGATATTGTAAGTAATCTTTTTTTAATCTGACTTTAAATTTCATGATTAAGAAAAAAGTCTGGGGCCAGAGAGATAGTACATTGGGTAGGGAACTTGCCTTGTTTGTTTTCTGGCACCCCAAATGGTCTGCATTCCAGCACCCCGTATGGTTCTGCAAGCCCCGCCAGGAGTGATTGCTGAATGCAGAGCCAGCAATGAACCCTGAGCATCACCAAGTGTGGCCCAAAAAAACAATAAAGAAAGTCTTAGGTATCGTGAAAATGAATTTGAAAGAGATGACGCTTTTAAGTGTTGCTTTCTCCAGATCCTCCAGCGGGTGGCGCTGGTGCTCAGGCTGCATTCTGTTTCTCTCTGTAGATTGGGAGTCCTCCCCTGGATCCTACTGAGCACTTTCTTCCTGAAGAAGAAAAACTTGCTGAACAAGAGAGATCAAAAAGGTGAGTGGGTACAGAAACCAGCCCCAGAGCTGTCTCAGCACAGTGGAGAGAAAAATAGTCGTTCAGAAAAAAAGCAATCTTTGAGTCACTTGGAAGGTTATAGAAAGTGGGTTCTGGGGGCATGGTTCAGGGGCAGTGCATGCCTTGAATATGTGAGGCCTTGGGGTTGGTCCCCAGCCTGACCCGGACGAAGGTAGAAGGTGCATTTACAGGTTGACCTCCATTTGACCTGCACCTGCCAGGTAACCCTGTTCAAATCTGAGGCTCCGTTGTCACTTAACTGTCACATAGATACAGCAGTCATTTAGCTCAGAGCATTGGTAGGAGGATCAGAGTAAGTATAAATGCTCCTTATAAGTAATGAACCATTAAGTCAATACTAATTTTTTCTTTATAGATTTGAGAAGGTTTATACACATAATTTATATTACCTGGCTCAAGTCTATCAGCACATGGAAATGTTCGAGAAGGCGGCTCACTATTGCCACAGCACCCTGAAGCGCCAGCTTGAGCACAATGCCTACCACCCGATGGAGTGGGCTATTAATGCTGCCACCTTATCACAGTTTTATATCAATAAGGTAAGCTGCTCTGGGCACTTATCAAATAGTTATTGGTAGTGTGAATAATAAAAAAAAAGAAAAGCAACAGTAGTATCTTGAAAATTCATCTTTTAAAAGCAAATCTTTTGTATTTTATAAGCTGAACAGAAAAATGCAACCCAGTTTGCCAGTGTACTCAGTTTTGAACCTTTTTTGGACCACAACTGGCAAGTTCCAGGGCTTACTCCTGGCTGTGTGTTCAGGGTGTGCCAGGGATTGAACCTGGGTCTGCCACATGGGGCAAGTACCCTATCTGCTATACTATCATTTGTCCATTTGTACCTTTTTATTGCATTGAATTTTTTTGAATCTTAAAATAGTTTTATCTTTTGTTACATGTTGCTAGCCCCCTAAAATTATGTAACCTTTGTCCAGTTCTTTAAAGTAGTCGTGCCAGCTCATTTATTTCATTTTAGGGGGATTATATTTAAAAGTACAGATTTTCTCTTGTAGATAAGGCTTTATCTGGATGCAGTGGTAATCTGGTAATAAGAGAATTTGTCTGAGGAAGTCGACTGTTAAATGTGTGCTTTGATAACAGCATGTGATGCATTCAGTTTTTTTTTTTTCCCAGAATTAACCCACATATAATGTTCCTATGTTAGAAATATCTCTGAGGGACTGAAGAAATAGTACAGTGATTAGGGCCATGGTCTTGTCTGAGTCCAACCTAAGTTCAGTCCATGAAAGTTAATGCTTGTTCCACATAAGCAATGTTCTGTTGCTTTGGGCCACATTCCCAGTGGTGTCAGGCAACCGTGCAGGGCTGAGGCTTGAAGCCTGCCCTTTTGCGGGCAAAGCATGTGATCCCTCTGCCTGCTGAGCTCTCACCATCCCCAATAACTTAAATTTTTTTTTTTTTTAAATTTTATTGAATCACCATGTGGAGGGTTACATAGTTCTCAGGATTATGTCAGTTATACAATACTCAAACACCCTTTCCTTCACCAGTGCCCATCTTCCATCACCAACCCCCCCAGTATACCTGCCACCCCCTCCCACCTCCCCAGTCCCCACCCTTGTAAGTGATAAGTTTCACTTCGTTTACGCCTTATCTCGATTACATTCCATGTTTCAACGCACAACTCACTACCGTTGTTGGGGTTTCCCCCAAAAAAGAAAAAGACAGTCCTATTGCCAAGGAGGCATTTGATAGTTCTCCACTGCTAAGAATATAGAGATATTAAGTCCCGCTGTTTGTTACATAACTTTTCTTTTTCCCCCTTGCCCCGAGCCACCGAGTTCACGCCTGTTTAATAATCGCCATGCTGCCTGACAAGGGAAAAAAAAAAGAAAACCGAAAAGGATGGTTATTTCCCGTCATCAGCAGGCGTGGGGCTCTGGCTTAGTTGATAGACTAGTAGAGTGTCTGCAAGCAGTTTCTGGAACCGAAGGTCTTGCGCTGGTATCAGCTCCGGCTCGAGATTCCACCAGCGTCTCACTGTTCCATGTACATAGTTTTTCCCCTTATATTCCATTCCCACGCCACCAGGTCTGTTTGCTTAATGGACATCACACTATAGTTGACACCACGCCGTGTTTCTTCCCGAGAAAGAAGAAACTTTCTTCTCCGCCAGCGTGGGGATATAGCTTAGTTCAGTCTAGAGAGATGGCTGCCACTTTGATTGGCTTCAATATTTCAGCAACATACTTACTATTCTTGTTAGGATCTCCCACAAAAGTCGGACCCATTAAAATGGAACCATTACATATTGCTGATGCTAAGATGACATTAGGTCATCTGCCGCGGCCGCGCGGTTTTGGGTTTCTATATAAAGTCCAGGGAAAGTACAACCAGAAATAACATCACTATAAACTTTTACCCTTTTGTGGTGCTCATAAGATGGAGAAACCTAGAGAGGGGCTCGGCGTCTCCATTTTGCGCTCAGAAAGCCGAGGCCCCTGCGCTGTGCTCGGGAGGAAGGAGTTGAGAGAGAGAGGTTAAAAGAATTGGGGGATGCCCGGTTCCCACTGTTTCAGCCCGCCGTGGGGTCTCCGATCGCGTGCCGGAATTAGTTCAGTGGGCTGCTTGGAGTCCAAGGGCGCTTCCTTGGGCTCTTCCATCATGCTCGCTCCGCAACAGGGTCCAAAGGGTTAAATTTTTTTTATTATACCTTAGTATCTGTGTGACATCTTATAGCCTACTTCTCCCTCTGAAGAACCTGGCAAGCTACCGAGGATTTCCTGCCCACATGGGAGAGCCTGTGGGCAAACTCCCCATGGTGTATTCATATGCCCAAACCAGTAACAATGCTGGGTCTTAATTCCCTGACCCCTGACCCTCAATCCCCTGACCCTGATCCCAATTCGGCATCATTGGGAAGAATGAGTAAAGAGAGGCTTCTAAAATCTCAAGGCTATATCGAATGGAGACGTTACTGAGACCGCTCAAGAAATTCGACAATCAACAGGATGATGATGATGATGATGATGATGATACCTTAGTATCTAGATTAGTGCTGTCAATATTCATAAAGTTTTAAGCGTCCATTACAATTATTGTAGATATGTAATTTTGAAGTTGCTAAACAAAGAGGCCTCCAAAGGATGAAAAAGTGCCCTAAACAGAGACCCTGGTAGTACTTTTTGATGATGACCATAGCAGAATGGATTCATGAGTTTAACTGAAGGCACTGGAATTTCTCCTGGTTTTGTTTTGGAGCCACATGTACAGGTGCTCAGTGTCTGGGGTTGGGGTCCCAGTAGTGTTCAGGGGGCCACATGGCATTGGGGATTGAGCACTGGGCTCTAGCGTGCACAGCGCCCGCTGCAGCCCCCTGAGCCATCTCCTGATCTATGGCATAGGATTTCTACCAGGGTTCAGACCTTTGATCAAAAGTCCTGAATGCAATGCTCTGTCACCATAGCCTCTTCTTTCCTCCTGCTAATCACTTTCCTGAATGAAGTTCTGGGACATAGGGTACACAGAAGCAGAACAAACAAAATCTTAGTAAGAATACAGCAGCAGATAATCAGAATATTAAGGAACTCTCATACACAGAGAATTACCAGAATTTCACAGACTTCTTAATTGGAAATAAAGTATTTCTATTGATGATACCTTACTGAGGATTAAGATCTTTGAGGAAAGGTGAAAGTGCATTTCAGTATTAAAAACTTCTAAGAGAAAAATGAATAAATAGGCTAATTAAGTGTATACCAATGTTCCAAATAATTTGGATAAACAGGAAACTCAGATTTGTTCATGTGTAATAGTTCAGAAAGATCTGTAACTCTGAAGCTGAGTTTTTCTTTTGGGGCCAGGTGTAGTCATGCCCAGGGGATTGATGGGGTGCTGGGGAGTGACTCCGGGTAGGCCATGAACAAGGCAAGTGCCCTACCCGCTGTACTTCACACTGGCCCTTTGATGTTCTTAGTATTGAACAACTCTCCAAGGTCTCCTTTGTAGGTTTTTCCTCTTTTGTGTGGGAGGGGGAACACTCCTGGTCTTGGGGAACCATATGGGGTTCCAGGGATTAAACCTGGTTTGACTGCATGCAAGGCAAATGCCCTATCTGCTTTACTGTCTGTCCACCCCCTGTTTTTCTTTTTAACCGACTTTATAAACTATCAGTTGCAAGAAATGCCGTCTGATAAGTGCATCCATTCTTGTTTATTTCTTCAGCTGTGCTTTATGGAGGCTAGGCACTGTTTATCAGCTGCTAATGTCATTTTCAGTCAGACTGGAAAGATTCTCACTACAGAAGATGGTAAGTTTGTGTTCATGTTTCACTCCATAGTATTCCAGAAACTATTATGTAATTTTACTTATTTTTTGGTGAGAGTGGGCACATATGGCAGTGCTGTAGGGCTGCTCTGTGTGGTCTGGGGGTCTTGTGGCCCGAGGATTAGTTCAAGGCGGGCTGCATCCATGTGTGCCTTAAAGCCTGCGTTATCTCTCCAGCTGCAGCAATGGGTTCTTGGTGGGCCGGGATGTGGCTCAGGGCAGAGCACGTGTCTGCCATGTGTGAGGTTCTCAGTTGATTCTGCTGAAAAAAGAAAGTGTGGGTTTTCTTGAAACAGGTTTTCTTAAAAGTTCACAGTTTTCTTTATCATTATGAATCAGAAGAATATAGAAGCTATGAAAGCTAAAAGAATGTTGACTATTAAATTAAACAGTTGATTTGGGGGCCACTCCTGTCAGCTGCTAGGGACTATCCAGGGTTGAACCGGGGTTGGCCACATGCAGGGCCTTCACCCATGTGCAAGCTTTCTGATTGGAGTCTATCAGGCCCTTGTCCAGAAACAATCAGGACTAAACAGCAAGTAAAAAAGTGTACAGCAGTGCTTTCATTGAGCACGCACAAATTATAAGTTTGGGTATTTGTTAAAAATAATTTGATAGTGATCTATCAAGAATATTGGGACTGTTCAAAGGGCTCGAGCATGTGCTTTACGTCCCGGAGCCCAGGTCTGAGCCCTGCGCTGTGTGACTGCCTCGAACTGTGTCGGGGACCCCTGAGCACTGCCAGGTGCGGCCTCAAAGCCAGCACGTAGCTTGAAAATGACAAAGCTCTGACCCAGTGTTTTCACTTGTACAAACCTCGACCCAGTGCTCAGGGAGAATCTGTTGCCTTAGTAATCAGGAGAGAAGGATGTGAAAAAAAATGAAAACAGTGCAAATGACAGCTGGTACCATTAATTTAGACAACCATACTTTGTATAATTTTAGCTCCCGAAACGGAAGGTGATGTCCCAGAGCTTTATCATCAGAGAAAAGGGGAAATAGCGAGATGCTGGATCAAATACTGTTTGGCTCTCCTGCAGAACGCCCAGCTTTCCATGCAGGTAATGCTGGGGAAAGTTGCCTTTTCTGCCCTAGATGAGTGGGAGGTAAATAACGGCTTAAGCTGGGAACTGCTCCTTGGGCGCCTGCATGTATGTGGAACACACTCGCTCTTCAGCCAAGGCTTTCAGTCTGCTTGAGACCAAATTCCCTCTTCCGGAAAGATTTGTCTTTGGCTAGACAAAGCTTTCAAGAGGTCAGGTGAGGGAGAAATATTAATTTATTTTTAAATGATAATAGTATTTATGTATTAGTGTGTGAATTAATATGTTACTATTTATAAGAATAAATATGCCTCTATCCCTGCCACTTCAGAGCTGTATGCTCAAGGGGTTTACTTTTTTTTTTTTTTCCTTTTTGGGTCCCACCCGGCAGTGCTCACCTGGGTTACTCCTGGCTCTGCACTCAGGAATTACTCCTGGCAGTCCTCAGGGGACCATATGGGATGCTGGGAATCAAACCCAGGTTGGCTACGTGCAAGGCAAACGCCCTACCCACTGTGCTATGGCTCCAGCCCTTCAAGGGGTTTACTTTTGTTAGTCCATACTGAGACCTAGTTTTCTTTTTTTTTTTCTTTTTGGGTCACATCCGCCGATGCAGGGGTTACTCCTGGCTCATGCACTCAGGAATTACTCCTGGTAGTGCTTGGGGGACCATATGGGATGCTGAGAATCAAACCAGGGTCAGCCGCATGCAAGGCAAATGCCCAACCTGCTGTGCTAACGCTGCAGCCCCATGAGACCTAGTTTTCAACCGGTATGAAAGACAGATCATTTGGATGCAGGGCCAGAGAGATAGTTCAACAGTCTGAGCACATGAGCACTGCCAGGTGAGGTCCCTCCACCCAAAGAAATCATTTAGATATAACTTACTAAATACAGAGTCTTAGGAGAGTTCCCAGAGGAATTATTTTTTTTCATTTGATTGTATTAACATCTAATGGTACTAGAAAATACGATCGATTTTTTTTGTTTTTGTTTTTGTTTTGGGATCACTCCTGATGGGCTCTGGGGATCATACTGTGTTGGCAGCATGAAGTCAAGGATCTTAACCCCTGTACATGTAAATGATTATCAAATACTCTTCTGAATTTTTCTTTAATTTTGCAATTTTTTTTCTTTGAGTTGGGGGAAATACCCAGCAACGCTCAGGGGTTATTCCTAGGAAGTGGAGAGGGTTGTTTCAGGGATGATACTAGATTGTGACTGTCCGACTGATCACAGTATTTCAGGGCCATTACATCCCTTCACAGAGTAACACGAGCATCAGAACCTGGTTGCTGAAGAGGAAGTTCTTGGAGAGCTCAGAGACGCTCTTGCTAGGCTGTAGATCTGGCCTTCATCCTCCCGAGGACAGCTCAGCCACGGGTAGAGGATGTCACCTATTAGCTAGTACGGTCCCCTAAAATAGCATACCAGTCTTTAATTTTCTTTGGCTTTTGGGACATACTCAGTAGGGTTGGAGTTGTTCCAGCATGTGATTTTAGGCCTCCTACATGCAAAGTATGCACTTAACTGGTTGAGCTGTTATGCTGGCTCTCCAGTTAGGGTGGTGTTTTTGTTGTGTGTGTGTGCTTTTTGGGTCATTCCTAGCAATTCTCGGGGGTTACTGCTGTGTTTGCACTGAGAAAACTCCTGGTGGTGCTTGGGGGACCATATGGGATGCCGGGGATTGAACCTACCTGCTGTACTATTGCTCTGGCCCCTAATTTTTTTTAATAATTAAAAATAATTAGCATTCATATGAGAAAAGAGGGAAAAAGCAGTAATTTGAGTTTTACATATAGCCTAGTATATAAAGGTCTTATAATTTCTACATCAATCTTAAAATTGAGGTCCTTTTAGATCAGAGAAATAGCATAGGGGTTTAAGTGCTTCCCTTGTATGCTGCCCACTCAAGTTTGATCCTCAGCTTTGTATATGGTGCCCTGAGCACTGCCAGGTGTGACTCAAACCCCCAACCCCCTACCCCATGCACACAAAAATAAATTAGGGTATTTTACTTTTATTTTTCACCAAGTCTTTGGAATTGGGTGTATAACATACCTCTGTAGCGCTACTTGGCGATATGTAGCCCCTTGGTCACCTTGTACACTGCGCTGATGGACTGTTCTGAACAGTGCCTGCCTGGAGAGACCATGCAGTTAGGAAGGACTTCCCTTATACACAGCTGACCTGGGTTTAGTTCCTTACACTCCCTGAGTACTTCTGGGTATAGACCAAAAATCAGAACTGAGCATCAAGGGACCTTATGTTTATTTTTTTTAACCATCTTTGTAGGTTTTGGTGAGCAGAGGGCCTACTCTGGCAGTGCTGGGTATCAAGCCCAGGGCTTCAGAATATTGAGCATGAGCTGTGATTCTTTGAGCTACTTCCAGCCCTGTGTTTTGTATTTTGTCCTGGGAGGTGGGGGAAGGGAGAATTAGCTAACTGTGGATGTAAATTTGACTTGACTCTATGTCTTAAAGAACCCCAGGGAACCGGAACGGTAATACAAGTGGGTGAAACGCTTGCATTGCACATGGTTGACCAGGGTTCAATCCCTTATGCCCTGTATGGTCTCCTGAGCACTACTAGGTATGGCCCAAAACAGCAATACCTTTTTTTTTTTAAAGAGCTCTAGAACCTCACTGTAATACACTTCATTAAATAGTATACATATCCTACCACCATTAATCTAAATGGCATCTCCATTAAATGTTTTAGGAGGTAGACTATTTTTGTTCACTTGTTAAAATAATGCTACTAAAGATGGGTACATGGGTCAGAAAGATAGTACAGAAGTTAAGGTGCTTGCTTTGCAAGTGTCTGACCTGGGTTCAGTTCTGGCACCACCAGGTATGGCCCAAAAAATACTTGAAATAATATATTGCAGGCATATTATGTTTCTCAGTTCTCAAGTTACTTTCACATACATTTTCTTATCTGAAGGAATCACTATAAATGAGTTTAGTTTCCCAAAGCAAATAAGTTGTATATAAGCGACGTCTTTGAATATCTTTTTCTAAATTAATTTTTTTTTTTTTTGCCTTTTGGGTCACACCCAGCAATGCTCAGGGGTTACTCCTGGCTTTGCACTCAGAAATTACTCCTGGCAGTGCTTGGGGGACCATATGGGATGCCGGGGATCGAACCCGGGTCAGCTGCGTGCAAGGCAAACGCCCTACCCGCTGTGCTATCGCTCCGGCCCCATCTTTTTTTTTTTTTTTTTTACTGGGGGACCGGGGGTCAGAACTGGGGCTCCTGTGTACTCCAACCCTTTGAGCTCTCTTTCGAGGACTTCCCAGATGTTTTGTTTCAATATAATTGAAATAGAATTAGACTTTTTTAGGGGGTAGGGAGGCTTGGGGGGAGTTATACCCAGCGATGCTCAGGATATCCTGGCAGTGCTCAGATCAGAGATTATATGTGATGTTGGGAGTTGGACCCAGGTCAGACACATGCAAGCAGACATACACCCTCCCCCTCAAAGCCCCCGTTGTACTACCTCTGGAGCTCTCGAGGTCCTCTAATTAGACACCATTTAAACTTCTCAGTTCATACTGCCATGGCCAGAAATGGTGACCTGCTAAACCAGACTGGGAAGGAAGAAACTTTATTCTTAGTCTTCGATATTGTTTGACAAGATCACAGTCCTATTTGACCATGTTTCGGGCTTTGTTTTCTTTTTTTTTCCCCTTTCAGGACAACATAGGAGAGCTTGATCTTGACAAGCAATATGAGCTTAGAACTTTAAGGAAAAAAGAACTAGATGAGGAAGAAAATGTTAGGAAAAAAGCCGTGCAGTTCGGAAGCGGTGAACTCTGTGACGCCATCTCTGCCATAGAGGAGAAAGTGGGCTACCTGAGGCCCTTAGATTTTGAAGAAGCCAGAGAACTTTTCTTACTGGGTCAGCACTATGTCTCTGAGGCCAAAGAGTTCTTTCAGATTGACGGTTATGTTACTGACCATATCGAGGTTGTTCAGGATCACAGTTCTCTGTTTAAGGTGCTCGCGTTCTTTGAAACTGACCTGGAGAGACGGTGCAAAATGCATAAACGACGAATAGCCATGCTGGAGCCTCTAATCGTAGACCTGAATCCTCAGTATTACCTGCTGGTCAACAGACAGATTCAGTTTGAGATTGCACATGCTTACTATGACATGATGGACTTGAAGGTGGCCATTGCTGACAAGCTGAGGGATCCCGACTCACACATCGTGAAGAAAATCAATAGCCTCAATAAGTCAGCACTGAAGTACTACCAGCTGTTCTTAGACTCCCTGAGAGACCCCAACAAAGTGTTTCCTGAGCACATAGGGGAAGATGTCCTTCGCCCTGCCATGTTAGCTAAGTTTCGAGTTGCTCGTCTCTATGGCAAAATCATCACCCCAGACCCCAAGAGAGAGTTAGAGAACTTGGCCACATCATTAGAACATTACAGATTCATCGTTGATTACTGTGAAAGGCACCCCGAGGCGGCCCAGGAGATCGAAGTGGAACTCGAACTGAGTAAAGAAATGGTGAGTCTTCTCCCCACAAAGATGGAGCGATTCAGAACCAAGATGGCTCTGGCTTGACCCTGCTTTCTAATGGGGGAGAAAGTGCAACAGAAAGCGATGTTTGCTGTCGTCAGAGGGGCCACTTCCATTGTGATGTTTATCCTTAGAGCCAGACAAGTGGTCTGAACCCAGCTCCCTCAGACTAGTTAGTCTTTGCTAGGACCTTAACCAACTTAACGATAACTGATAAATCTGATTATGTAAATGGCCTTGTTAAAATAACGTGATTCGTACTTTAAATTGCTCTTTCCTACTTAAATAGAAACCTTTCCTGCTCAGGTTCCCAAGGCAGGTTCTTAGTTGACTCAAACTTGATGATTAAACAGAACAAAAATACTGGGTTATTTACCTGGTAGAGAAGCCTGTTACTATATTAGAATTAAAAATGTAACTTACTATAATTATTCTTCCCTAAATTCTTTCCTAAATTCCCAGAGAACTCTTTCCTTTTGAAGATATTTAAAAAAAACTAAGTTATATTGTTGTAAAGTGGTTTGTCTTAATTATGAGGCCTTGCTGAAATATAATAAACTGACTTCTTTCACTAATAAAAGGCTGTTTCTTTTGTTTTCCTGGGAGAACTGGTTTGATGCTTCACATGTGGAGGCCTGTGTTCAGTCCCAGCATCATGCAGTCCCTGAGCACCATCCAGAACAACTCCTTAAGAGAGCTGGGGTACCTCTGAGCACCACCAAGTGTGTCCCCCAAACAAAAGATCATCAGTTTTATATTTGATACTTCATTGTATTTTCTTAACTTGAAACCAGAGAATGCCCTTTTTTGAAATTATTTGACCGCAGCTGGTGGTGCTCAGGACCATATGAAGTGCCTTGGATCAAATCGTGGTTGACCACATGCAAAGCAAGTGCTTTAACCTCTGTACTATTTGCACAGCCCCCAGAGAATAATTTCAGTACCATTACACAGAAACATTAAAACCCCATTTTTTTGAATAGCTGTTGAGCTACTACTGTGCACTGTTGGTCCATATTTTGTATTTCATACCGTCACTATAAGAAACAGAATTGACGGGTCGGAGCAATAGTCCAGCGAGGAAGTTGCTTGCCCTGCATATGGCTGGCCAGGGTGTGCTCCCTGGTACCCCATATGGCCTCCCAAGCCCCACCAGGAATAGGCCCTAAGCACAGTCAGGTGTAGTTCTCCAAAAAAGTACAGAATTGAAATGTATTCCTTGTTTAATGCTCAAATAAAAATCAGTTATAAAAGTTGGTGCGAAGAGAGCAAGGTCCTGGGTTCAGTCCCTGTCACCACCACATGGACCCCGGCAATTTAAACAAAGAGATAGTACAGTGGGGATGGCACTTGCCTTGCACACGGTTGACCTGGGTTCATTCCCCAGCACCCCATATGGTCGCCTGAGCCTTGCCAGGAATGATCCCTGAGTGCAAAGCCAGGAGTGAGCTCTTAGCACCCAACAAACAAAAAAGGAATTCTGTTTAGCAAGCTGTCATATGATACAGCAATTTCATTTCTGGTTGTTTATCTGGGGAAAAAGAAACTGTTAAACAGCACACCCCCTGTTTATCCCAGAATTATTACTAACACTAAGATATGAAAATTATTACTATCACTAAGATAAGCTGAATGGATATAGAAAATGTGCCCTCTTAAGCCTTCATAACTTTTTTCTTTAAACTGTTACTCAATTTGAGTTCAAAAGATAAAACGGAAAGATAGCAGGCCCCATTTTAAAGCCAATTTTTATCCTAATAGCATCATACATGACACAGCTACACATCCTGTTTGTAGTCACTTTTCACATTTTAAGGCTTGGCCTTTGGGCACTGTACAGATGGGTGAATAGGATGCATGCCTGTAGGAGGCTGAGGCTTGGTCCCCAGTACCACATGGTCCCCTGAGCACTGAGTTGAGAGTAGCCTCAGAGATACTACTGGGTTTGACTCTGCCTCCAGCAACCCCAAAGATGTTTTAGTTCTCAGCAATTCTTTCACAGGCTGGTTTGCAGTGACATCCTCAACTCAGAGTCTAGCATACAAACTCCTCCCCTGCCCTGGCACTGCTTCCCAAAAACAGCAACCCCTGGCCTTCAGACTAGACCAGTAATTCTCAAATTTCCTTGGTCCCATGGCATTTGGAATTATCCAGGATGCCAAAGATTTGTTTATAACAGTCTTCTATTTCTATATTTATTCACTTTGAAAATCAAAGGAACACAGTTATAAACAATTGGCTAAAATGACGACAAACACCAAACACATTGCATTGAAATAATTCTTTTTTTTTTTTTTTTTTTTTTTTTTTTGCTTTTTGGGTCACACCCAGCGATGTACAGGGATTATTCCTAACTCTGCACTCAGGAATTACTCCTGGTGGTGCTCGGGGGACCCTATGGGATGCTGGGAATCGAACCCGGGTTGGCCATGTGCAAGGCAAACGTCCTACCTGCTGTGCTATCACTCCAGCCCTGCATTGAAACAACTCTACAAAAATTTGGTGTTTCCATTCCAAAGTGGCATGTTATGTTTCTGCACACATCTTTACTGTCTTATAGGAAAAAGGTTGATTCCCCTAACTCTTGTGATGGAACATGGGTATTGGAAACCCCTCTGTTGTAAGAGTGGGCAGAAAAGGTAACATCTTTAGTGACAGGATTTATGGATCACTCACAGAACTTTGAGTACCAAACTTGAGAACTAAAGCAATACTGGTCAGACTTCGACAGTGAGCTGGGGTGACTAGTACTCAAGAAAGGCTGTACCTCAGTGTTGGGAGGGACAGGACCGATGCTACAGGTCAGAGAGAAACCAAGAGACCGTCAAGTGCAACAGCATGGAGAAAGTCGCAAGAATGAACGTGCTGTCCTATGCATAACAGTTTGTCTAATCACTTACAGGTATGGCCAGTGTTTCTCTTCTTAGTCTGAGAATCATCTGGCCAGGATGTATCCCAGGGTCAACTTTGGCTTCTTGAGGCTGGAGTGATGGTACAGCAGGTAGGGCATTTGCCATGTATGTGGCCAACCTGGCTTCCATTTTTGCCACCCCTGTGTACCTCCAGGAGTGATTCTTGAGCTCAGAGCCAGGAGTAACCCTTGAACACTGCTGGGTGAGGCCTCAAAACAAAAGTGCAAAACCAAACAAACTTGCCTTCCTGGGGGGTTGGAGGGGGTGGAGAGGGCTGACAGTGGCAGTACATACATGCGCGCGTGCATGTGAGTCTCTGCCTGTCTGTCCGTCCTTTAGTTGCTCCATACAAAATTAAAGAAAAAGACTTTGTTTGCTTTTATGAGGTGGGGTCCAGTTAGGGCTACCCTTGGCAGTGTTCAGGGCTTACTCCTGACTCTGCACTCAGGGATCCTGACAGTGAGGTAATATGGTTATAATAATGTGCAATTTTTTGGTGATTTACAAAATGACTGCACCCCTATCCACACATACATACATGCAAAGTGCCTAAGGAACAGGCAGTATCCAAGGATGGCAACCCCTAGGTCTTGGATTACAAAACCAAGATTACCAAGAAGAGGGGAAGAGGAGGACTGGACTGGAGGTGACATGGGGACAGTGATGGATCCTGGGCACTTCGGTTGTGGTGGGGTAC
Source organism: Sorex araneus (assembly GCF_027595985.1). NCBI lineage: Eukaryota > Metazoa > Chordata > Mammalia > Eulipotyphla > Soricidae > Sorex > Sorex araneus. The sequence continues at coordinate 109,174,074 of NC_073306.1, forward strand.
AGTAACTTTGTACATCAAACCCGGAAATGTTAACACTAGTGTAACCATGTCACCTAAACGACAGTGACCATTTCATGTCTTTAAACATGAAAAAGAAGAGGTTTGTTTAAATGTCATTTTCCTTGCTTTGCTGCCATTCTCATGGGGCCAGGAGGAGAGCCCTGGCTGTGCTCCCACCACCCCCCCGCAGCTTGGGGAGAGTCATGCTCGCCTGGAGCTTTCCGGCTCCCTCGTCTGTTCATCTTGGCCTCTCAACAGTTTGAGCCGGGGCTGTCGGTTTGCCCCAGTCATGTGAAAGGAAGGACTGGAGAGATAACCACTCTCCTTTTTCTTAGTTTTTGTTTTGAACTAGAAATAAACTGCAGATTTCAAATGCTTTTTCTTTGCTTTTCTTTTTCTCTGGTGATGGTGGGTGGGTCACACCCAGTGGTGCAAAGGGCTTTTACTCCTGGCAGGGCTTTGGGGGACCATATGGGATGTTGGGGATCAAACCCAGGATGGCCTGGTGCAAGGCAAGCACCTTACCCACTGAACTATCACACTGGCCCCCAAGTGCTATTTCTTTTTTTTTTTTTTTTTTTTTTTTTTTGCTTTTTGGGTCACACCTGGCGATGCACAGGGGTTACTCCTGGCTCTGCACTCAGGAATTACCCCTGGCCGTGCTCAGGGGACCATATGGGATGCTGGGATTTGAACCCGGGTCGGCCGCGTGCAAGGCAAACGCCCTACCCGCTGTGCTATCTCTCCAGCCCCAATTTCTTTAGCCTATTGACCTAGTAGTTGGGGGTTGGCTGAGTTTCTAGAAAGGGCTGAATGGTGAGTCTATTAGACTTCAGGGTCATTTCATTGCCATTATGAGTATGGCTGTTAACACAGCCCTACACATCTCTTAAGTGAACTGTCTTCTAACCAGCTTTTCCTAGGAGAGTTAGCCTGTGGACAGAGTTGACAGAGAATTGCTTTTCCTGGTTTATTTTAGGTGTTACTTTCTATTTTATATGACATAAAGATGGTATTTCTGAGCACTCACAAGTCTGCCAAAGCCCCTCTGCCTAATTCCTTCTGGTGCTGACCTCACATAACTGTCTCCAAGACTTGGGCATGATGACCCACCCTTGACAGAGTGTAGAACTGAGGCCTGGCGAGAGCTGCAGGGACTTGAATGAGGCCCCGGAGCTTAGAATAAGGATCAGAGCATCGTCAGAGTAAGAGCAGAATAAGGAACATCGTCATAATGGCCCTGAAGTTACTGGCTAGAATGTATAGAGGAACAACTGTGTATCTGTGAAGCTGCTGACACGTCAGTCAGGCAGAAGCTAAACGAAGATAGCCTAAAACTACCCATTGCCCAAACCACGATATTTTTACAGGTATGCACAGATTTTTTTTTTAGTTATGCAGCAGTAAATAGATAATGGAATATTTCCAAACTTTTGATTGCTACCTAACTCGCTTGTCTGATTTGGTTGATCCCAGTTAGGAACCGTGGGCTGTGAGGAGATAAAACCCAAATACACTGAGCAGTGATGGTGTTCTGTTTGACTATTGTTTTTGATGACCACACCATGCCCAGGACTCACTCCTGGCTCTGAGCTTGGGGATCAATCCTGGTGGTGCTCAGGGAACAGCATGTGATGCCGGGGATGGAACGTCTGTGGTGCTAGGGTTGGCCATGTGCAATGCATGCACCCACCCGCTGTACTATTGCCAGTCCTGTAATGGTGGTTGTTAAAGGCCCCAGAGTCTCTGTGCACAGGGAGGCGCAAGGGGCAGTGCATAGACAGCTCTTCGGTCTTACTGCTTTCAAGAGAGATGGAATCTTCCCTCTTCCCTTCTATTGGGGCACTTGGTTGGGGGCTCAAATGCTTGGCTCCCTGGGGGTCACACACTCAGTTGTGTTTGCCGGGGAGCTGCACACCCCAGTTGGGGTGCTCACCCCACCCTGGGTTGTGGGTGTGAGATTGCACATGACTAGGTCTCGGCATCCCAAGTGACAGTGCTTCTGGGGTGTCCTGAGGCTTGAACCCTCATCTTCCTGCCCCAAAGATAATCCCTCCACCAAGAAGCCACATTCCGGCACCTGAGAGCTCTAATCACTGTGGGAGAGAGAATTAGGGCCTCTAATACTCACTCCAAAAGTTTTTAACCATTGGGGCCGGAGCGATAGCACAGCGGGTAGGGCGTTTGCATGAGGCCGACCCGGGTTCGATCCCCGGCATCCCATATGGTCCCCCAAGCACTGCCAGGAGTAATTCCTGAGTGCAAAACCAGGAGTAACCCCTGAACATCGCTGGGTGTGACCCAAAAAGCAAAAAAAAAAAAAAAAAAAAAGTTTTTAACCATTACTTTAATGATTGGACTTTGAAAAAAATCCAGACAGGGATTGGAGTGATAGGACAGCGGGTAGGGTGCTTGCCCTGCACCTGGCTGATCCTGGTTCAACCCCTAGCACCCCATATGGTCCCCTGAGCACTGCCCAGGAGTGATCCTTGAGTCCTAAGTCAGAAATAAGTCCTGAACACTGTTGGGGGAAGGAAGGAAGGGAGGGAGGGACAGAGGAAGGAAGGAAGGAAGGAAGGAAGGGAGGGAGGGAGGGAGGGAGGGAGGGAGGGAGGGAGGAAGGAAGCTTAGGGATTAATAAAGCCTGAGGGCTGGAGTGATAGCACAGCGGATAGGGCATTTGCCTTGCACGCGGCCGACCCGAGTTCGATTCCCAGCATCCCATATGGTCCCCTAGCACTGCCAGGAGTAATTCCTGAGTGCAGAGCCAGGAGTAACCCTTGTGCATCTCTGGGTGTGACCCGAAAAGCAAAAAAAAAAAAAAAAAATTAATAAAGCCTGAAACAAAGAAAGGTCTTCAAGAAAATATAGCTCTTGGAGCCGGAGAGATAATACAGTGAGTGGGTAAGGCACTTGTCTTGCATCAACCAGCCTGGGTGTGATTCCCTGTATCCGTGTCATTAACCCAAGCACCTCCAGGAGTGATCCTTGAGCTCAGAGCCAAAAGTAAGCCCTGAGCATCACTGGGTATGGTGATGCTAAACAAGCAAAAGCAACAACAACAAAAAGAAAATGTAGCTCTGGTAAAATCTCATCCCTAAAACCCAGACAGCCCTTCAAATCCCCACCGTGTCTAAGCCTCCTGTGGCTTCCTCTCTCAGGCAGCTCGCGGCCCAGGGTGAACTTCTAGTTTACAGGAGGCGACTAGAAGCCTCAAAATTGCTGTAGGCATAATTGAAGCCCCAAAGTACAATCCAGAAAAGCGGTCAACTCCGCCAACCTTCCCAAGAAGACCGAGTATCGGGGTCTGCCCTGCAGCTGTGCCCAGCTCTGTCCGATTTCCGCTGGGACAAGTTCATTTTCCGCAGGGGGCAGCTTATTAATTTACCTTTTCCCATCACCATCCAAGTGCTCAGCTACCCAGAGAAGCAACTGCTCTTTCCAGCCATGGGTCTTCTTCATAAGATCTTTACGCTTCCAATTTCCACCCAGAAGCTGTTGCATCAACACTAAGAACATGGTACAACCTTGTAAGAAATTGGGAAAATGGAAGCAGAGGGCCAGAGAAAGAGAGTTCAGCATGCCAGAACACATGCTTTGCATGCTGGAGGCCCTGGGTTCAACCCCAGAGTTGCACAGTCCCCTCAGCACCGAGAGAAGCAACCCCCAAGCACCAAACCAGGAGCTACTTCTGTGTGACCTCTGCCCTCACCAGGAAACAGAATGATCTACTGATTATGCAAAACTCTAAGCTGGTGTTCTACTCAGAAATGATTGTCCTTGCTACACGGACTGGACTCTGCTAGGGCCAAAGTGATAGCAGAGAGTAGGACTCTGGCCCTGCATACAGCCAACCTAGGTTCTGGGGCTGGAGTGATAGTACAGCAGGGAGGGCGTTTGCCTCACAGGTGGCCGACCCAGGTTCAATCCCCAGCATTCCCCCAGGGACGGTCCCCCGAGCTGTGCCAGGAGTAATTCCTGAGTGCACAGCCAGGAGTCACCTCTTTTTGAGTGTGACCCAAAAAGCAAAAAACAAAAACAAACAAAAACCCCAAGACCCCCCCCCCCCCCAAATAGCCAAGCTGGGTTCAATCCCAGGCACGCCATATGGTCCCCACATCAGGAGTGATCTCAGAGCCAGGGGTAAGCCCTGATCATTGCTGGGTGTGACCTGAGCCCTCTCCTATACCCACCCCGCCCCCCGCCAAAGAATTGAACTTTGCTTCTTCATATTTTTATTTGTGGGCCACATTCAGCTGTGCTCAGGGCTTATTCCTGGCTCTGTGCTCAGGGATCACTCCTGGCAGGGCATGGGGTACCCTAGGGGCTGCTGGGGATTGAACCCCAGTCAGTTGTATGCAAGGCATGTAGATAGTACCTTATCCACTTTACTATTACTATAGCCCCTGCTTCTGCATATTTAATCTATTTGTTTTATGCCTGTCCCCATAAAATATAACTTCATTCTACTTATAAATAAGGATAAATAATTCCCAAATTCCCTTGGAAAAGTATCTGAAGTTCCAGTCATTAAGGCTAAGCCAGATAGTCCAAATTGTAGTTTAATCCCACAGGTCTATTTTTGACATTATTTGTGAAGAATGGATCTTATTATATGTCTTTGACTGGACGTATGAAGTTAATTTAGGAAGGTGTTGACAGTGACTTAACTTGACACTTAGCTATATGACCTACGGGAAAGTCAGAGATTTCTCTGGGTGTTTGAGAGCTTGGCAGACACCCTCAGAGCAGCTGTTAATAAAGCATGAAGGCTCCAGTGAGCACTGTTCTGCAGAGATGTTACTAAGCTCTCTGGACTGAAAACCAAAGGTTCAAATGCAAGTACTGATCTCTAGAGAAGCCATTTCTCACACAGGCAGCTTTGAGGTATCAGGACCAGCAACAAGAATTGTTCTTTTGCTTTGTTTTTGTTTTGTTTTGGGGCCATGCCTGGAGATACTGCTGGATATCCTGATAATTCTCAGGAATTACTCCTGGTGGTACTTGGGAAACTATACAAGTTGCAGGGGATTGAACCTGGGGTTGGCCGCATGCAAGGCAAGTGCATTACTGGCTGTTCTATGCCTCTGGCCCCAGGGATTGCTTTTTTATTCTTTAGTGAATGTTGCAACAATGTTGCAATTTTACCGAGAGTCAGAGGCACTTTACTCGGAGAATAAATATATCTTTTGTGGAGGATCACGGGACTGCCTCCAGAGGTTTGATGTTATGGCCTGCCTGAGAGCAGCCTGTTCAACCTCCTTTTATTTATAAAATTAACATACAAACCAATCATATTCAGCCACATAGGCAAATATGCAAATCAACCAACAGAAATAGTAACCGCCACTTAAAGTTACAGTAACCAAAACATAAACCGTTTACATCCAGGCCTAGCTAGGCCTGAGATTTAAACCCTTTACATCCAGGCCTAGCTAGGCCTGAGATTATGGGATGTTGTATACCAACAGTGAAAGTGCGAATGCCAACTGGAGCGATAGCACAACGGGTAGGGCGTTTGCCTTGCACGTGGTTGACCTGAGTTCCTCCGCCCTCTCAGAGAGCCCCGCAAGCTATCGAGAGTATCTTGCCTGCATGGCAGAGCTTGGCAAGCTACCCATGGCATATTCGATATGCCAAAAACAGTAACAAGTCTCACGGTGGAGATGTTACTGGTGCCTGCTCGAGCAAATCGATGAACAATGGGATGACATTGCTACGGTGCAGTGCAGTGAATGCCGAGCGTAATGATCCCAGTGGTGGTGGTATCTGGAATAGGTTGTATTAATGTAAACTACAGGGCTCTGTTTCCTCAGGTCCAATGCCGGGATCACTTGCAGCAGGTAGAATTAGAGATTCCAATGCACGTTCTCAAGCTCTAGCTCAGGACTAATCAAATTCTGGGTTTGGGCTAATCAAGACTCAGGAATGTCCTATATTTTGATAGCAAGGAAGTTGTGTTAAGATTACACACATCCAGGGACCCTCTGCACCTAAAGACTTTGATTCCAAAGATGTAACACATTCGGGCATCCAGCGCAGCACCCGAGAACGATGCACTGGGACACCAAACTGGGCTACAACTCGGTGCTGCTGGGGGTGGATTTTTTTTTCCTCCCCACCCTGTCTTCCTGCATGGAAAGCGGTGGGCTGGCGGCACCATGTGGCAGGCGCCATCTTCTGTGACTCCAGACCCACAGGTATTCGGATTTTACTTTGGGGGCTCCCAGGAACTCATGGGAAGGGGGCGTAACCGGCACGCCCTCGGCCCAGATAAATCCGGAGCCGCTGAGCGCGAATCGGACCCTCTGCGCCTAAAGACTTTGAATTCAGAGACTTCTTACAGCAATGCACTGGGACTGTGAGCTGGGCTATGTAATTTCTGGCAGAATTTTCCCTGGACTTTATACAGAAATCCAAAACCGTGCGGACGCGTCCGCGCAACTTAACATTTATAATTGTCAGCAATGTGAATCGGTTCCATTTGAACAGGTCTGACTTGGGGGGGGAAACTCCAAATAATAACAGTAAGTTTTTGTTGAAAATATTGAAGGTTTTTAATGTAGCAGCCACCTCTGGACTGTGAACTAAGCAAAAGCCCCACGCTGGCTGACGTGGCGTGGCATACACCATACTATGAGGCGCAGGAAGAGGGATGAGGGGGAAAAAGAAAATGAAAAAAGGGAAAAGGAAAAAGAAAAAAAAAGAGAGAGAGAGTTATGTCAACTATAGTGAGTTTTGTGTTGAATTATGGAATGTAATCAAGGTAAAAAAAAATGAAGTGAAATTCATTAGTTATACAGTAGGGGGTAGGGGGTGGGGGCGGGGGTATACTGGGGTTTCTGGTGGTGGAATATGGGCACTGGTGAAGGGATGGGTGTTTGAATATTGTATAACTGACATATAAACCTGAGAACTTTGTAACTTTCCACATGGTGATTTAATAAAAATTAAAAAAAAAAAAGATTACACACATCCAATATAAAAACCTATGTCATTGGAATTAAGGGAAGGAAACCAACGTGTTTAGGGAAAGTGAAACTCCCAGAACCAAAAAGTAATTCTTTGTCCCTGGGGAGGTGGTGAGGATCAGCTTCTCCAGAGTCAACAGTAGCTCAATCCCTAGCATGAAAAACAAAGAAAAGAAAAAAAGTTGTTCTACAACTTTGGTTCCTGAGGAGACCCCTGCCATGGACAGAGGTATAAAAGGAATTTTCCCAGGAGCCACAACTCCCTCCAGGTCTCTGAGAACCTCCTACTGGACTGGGAACATTCTAGAATTCCCTGGGTGTTTGCCAGAGTAGGGCTAAGGTTGCTAACCACAGCACTTTTTCTTGTAGGACCCAAGGGGAAGACTCCTCAATAAGCTAAAAGTTCCCTGAAGGTGCTTTTTTTTTTTTTTTTTTTTTTGCTTTTTGGGTCACACCCAGCAATGCTCAGGGGTTCCTCCTGGCTCTGCACTCAGGAATTATTCCTGGCATTGCTCGGGGGACCATATGGGATGCCAGGGATCAAATCTGGGTTGGCTTCATGCAAGGCAAACACCCTACCCACTGTACTATCGTTCTGGCCCCTCCCTGAGGACTCTTTTTTTTTTAATAAGAATTTTATTTTATTGAATCACCATGTGGAAAATTACAATGCTTTCAGGCTTAAGTCTCAGCTATACAATGCTGAAACAACCATCCCTTCACCAGTGCCCATATCCCACCACCAAAAAAAAAACCCCACAGAGTACACCTCCCATCCTGCCCCCCCTGCATCCCCCCTCCCCCTTTGTAACTGATAAGTTTCAATTTACTTTCTGTTTACTTTGGTTACATTCAATATTTCAATACAAACCTCACTATTATTGTTAGGAGTACCCCACTAGAGTCAGACCTGTTGTGAAGAGATATGAGGTCACTTGGTTTTGGATTTCTGTACTTTAACAACTAAGTCCAGGGAGATTTCTTCCAGATACTGGATCATTGCAAGCTTGTAAACCCCATCTGTGGTCGTCATAATATGGCAGTCACCACGCCCTTCATCCCCGGAAAGGAAGAGGCAGAAAGAGAAATACCTTTCCCCTCCTGGGCGGGCACAGGGCCGTGGCTTAGTTCTCAGTCTGGAGACATTCTGCGAGGAGCTGCCCATGCCGAAAGTAGTGTTGCTGGGTCTGGATTCATGCTCATGCAGCTGCGGAGAGGCCGCACACACGTGCGGCCCTGGGGATCATATCTCGGTGGCTCCCTGAGGACTCTTGCAGAGTATTCTAGAATGTCTCCAGGAAGGCAAGGAAAAAGAAGAAAATGTGCTTGACAAGGAGTAGCACTGTAGCACTGTCATCCCCTTGTTCAAAGATTTGCTTGAGCGGGCACCAGTAACGTCTCCATCGTGAGACTTGTTACTGTTTTTGTCATATCGAATACGCCTCGGGTATCTTGGCAGGCTCTGCCAGGCATGCGGGCGGGATACTCTCGGTAGCTTGCTGGGCTCTCTGAGAGGGACAGAGGAATCGAACCCAGGTTGGCTGCGTGCAAGGCAAATGCCCTACCCGCTGTGCTATCACTCCAGTCCTGACAAGGAGTACAGATTGACAAAGCAGTCAATCTAGGAGGATTTGAAGGGAAACACCCAATGGTAATTTGGGAATGGAAATACCAAATGGTGCAGTGTTAGTTACCCTGCTTATACAGCCAGGACCATCTTTCAGAACTGAACTGTGACGTTTGGGAAGGAGCAACAGCAGAGATGCCTCCCCCCTCCCACGATGGGGACTGCTTTGTCAATCTGTACTCAGTGGAACTCAGTTAAATTAAAATGTGAGAGTCTGTGGACTGGAGTACAGGGGTCCCTACCTTTGCTTGCACAAGGCCAACCCAGGTTCAACCCTCAGCACCACATAAGGTCCCTGGGTGTGGCCCCAAACCAAACAACTCAGAAACCAAACAACTGTTTCTGAGGAGGCAGACAAGTCTTTGGGGCAGAATGCTTCTTCCCCAGGGAAATGCCCCAAGGTGTACCAATGTATTAAGATTTTGAACTCTCATTCTGAAGCTTGTTTTGGACAAAGAACTTTGAATTTGTTTGGATGAAAGAGTTTTTTGAATTTGGACATTTGGACTTTCTGAGAAGAACAAAATTAAAACAATGTCATCCGGGGACTGGAGGGATAGTACAGAGGGTAGGGCATTTGCCTTGCACACAGTTGACCCAGGTTGAATCCTGCCATCCCATATGGTCCCTCAAGCATCACCAGGAGTAATTCCTGAGTGCAGAGCCAGGAGTAACCCCTGAGCATCACCAGGTGTGACCCAGAAAGCCAAAAAAAAATTTTTTTTAAAACAAGACAATGTCATCTAAGTTTGCTACTTAGAATTTATTGACACAAACATATGGAAAAACAACAACAACAACAAGACCTAAGAGTTAGAAAAGGCTTATTAGAGTGTTTGTCTTGGTAAGAAAATTTCCTCTCTATGATATAAATAGCTTTCTGAAGACCTGGGGGAAGGGGTGGGGATCAGCTTTTCCAGACTCAAAAGTAGAACCTGAGTTCAACCCCTAGCATGGGTAAAAAGAAAAAAAGTTGTTCTACATGAATGCTAATGGAATATTAACTTACTTTTACATCTAAGTAATAACATTGAATTAAAAGATAAATCCTTTCATAATCATGTATAAAGGCAACTAGAATCAGACTTCTACCGATCTCCCATATTACATCTTTTGCTAAGGTCCATTTATTCACAACTCATAAACCACACTGGCCTTCCACAAACACTCCACACTTGTTCTCCTTTAAGATCAATTTTTTTCTGTCTCATATATTCTGTGATCCTCACTCTTCACATACATAGTTGTTCATTTTCATGGAGTCATGTTACATGTATCAAAAATCAAAGTGTTTAAGAGAAGGAGATACTACAGATCAATAAATGGACACAAAGATCCCCAACAAAATATTTGCAAATTGAATTCACAAGACATGAAAAGGATCATACATGATCCAGTGGGATTTATTTCAGGGATGCAAGGATGGCTGGTCATACACAAGTTAATATAATACATCAACAAAAGGAAAGATAAAAATAATATGATCATATCAATAGACACAGTAGCTTTAGACAAGATTCAAAATCCATTTATGAGGAAAAAAAAACCTCCCAACATAATCGGGATAGATGAAAAATATCTCAACATAGTTAAGGCCAAATATGACAAACTCAAAGCTAACACTGTCCACAGTGGTGAGAACGAGGCTTTTCCTGCAGGTCAGATGCAAAAGAAGTATGTCCACTGTCAACCGCTATTATTCACCATAGTATTGGAACTCCCAGCCATAATTAGTAGGCAAGAAAAACAAGTAAAAGGCATCCAACTTGGAAAGAAAGACTGTTGCTTTTAGTGGATATCGTGCTAATGCACATAAAAAATGCTAAAGACTCCACTAAAATGTGTCTGGAGGGATAGTATAGTGGTTAGGTCTCTTACCTTGCACGTGGCTGACCCTGTTGCATCTTTATCACTTTATATGGTCCCCAGGGCACTTCTAAAAGTGAGCCCTGTGTTGAAAGGTAGGAGGAAACCCTGGAGGCACCCAGGATGTGATCCCACAAATAAAAAGCAGTCCTACTAAAATGATTAGAAACAATCAAGAAAATAAGTCCCTCCCCCAAATCCTTTTTTTGTTCTGGAGAGACAATACAATGGATAAATGCTAGCCTTATAAGTGGCCAACCCAGGTTTGATCCTGGCATCCCTCAAGCCTCTAGGAATGATTCTTAAGCACAGAGCTAGAAGTTAAGCTGTGAGCATGGTTAGCAATGGTTCCAAAACCAAAATTGAAATTAGCTTTATGAAATGATTCAGGAACTCTATGCTTCATTATCCAACACTAAAACACAAATTCAAAAAGATGTATGCACAATCATGTTCCCTGCAGTGCTATTTACACTAGCCAAGATTTAAATTATAGATAATTTAGAGACAATAGAATACTACTCAACTGTTAGAGAAGATGAAATCCACTCCCCCTTACTTTTTTTGTTTGTTTGTTTGTTGATAGGTCATACCCAGAGGCCAGAGGTACTCAGGGCTTACTTCTGGCTCCACACACATGAGTCACTCCTGCTGGGCTTGGGGATCATATGGGATGCTGGGATCGAATGCAAGTCAGCCATGTGCAAGGCAAGCGCCCTACCCACTGTACTGTCTCTTTGGCCCTGAAATCTTCCCTTTTGATACAACGGGGATGGCACAAAGGGCTAAAGTGAAGTCAGAAGGAAAAAAAATATCGATGATCTCACTCATAGGTGGTATATAAAGCAAGAGGAGAGACATGTCTAGTTAAAACCTTCAGTAGATTCTGACTATTCTGAAGTTACCAACCAGGAGGCCGAACAGGGGGAGGTCAAAGCTCTGTGGTGGAGAGACAGTAGCACTCTGAGGCATGGGGAGTACCTCATATTCCTAAAACATGAGAACTTCTGGAGTTTAATAGCCCATGGTTCCATAATAACATCAATCTACAAAATAACTAAAACCAGTAAGAGACGTAGGACAGCCTCCACTCGCCTGATAACCCTCTCAGAGCTGATAGACAGCACCCGCACAGCTAGTGAGAAACTTTTGATGAGGAAGCCTGTGAATGTGTTCACTGTGGACTAAAGTCCTGCACTGCCCCCTCTCGCCCCCCCCCCCACGCTCCAGCACACACAATTTTCACCCAATTTGGGCTTTGGACTAAGAAGTTCCCATAGTTTGGGAATAAATACCAACCAAGCCTTGCTTGAACGCTAGCTACTCATCCTGTGGTAGGTAACAAACCCTGAAAATGGGGGAACTAGCTCGGATGAAAAAATTCTAATGTGGAAATGGTGGATTTGGGTAGAAACATACAGAGGGATGGATGATCAGCCTCCTACATTAATTCAGAAGGCAGCTGTTCGCCTATATTGTACCTGCTGGGGATTGTCTTTTTGTCTTGTTTTGGTTTTATTCATTTTTGTTTGGAGGCTACGCTTAGCTGGATCTGAGAGCCAATCCTGGCAGTGCTTGGGGATGATTATGATACGAGAGATCATAGAAGGGAACCAGCTTCTCAAAAGCACAGCGTGTGGACCAGCCCAGACCTAGCTCCCCAGTTTTTGCTGGAGTCTCGAGGGTGGAGTGTGACTAAGTAGAAGCAGTCAGGCAATGGGGTTTCACATCCTGACTCACATCGCTCAGTCATAGATGGTTCACAAGATGGATCCGTTGGCACAGCACCCTCTGGAGTTGGCAGCCTGTGAACTTGAGAACTTTTAATGAAAGAACTGAGCCTGAAGAGAATCAGTATAATATGCTGAACCAATATCTATCAAATCAGCAATTAGTTCATGAGAAAAATCTGTTAAGGAAAATCAGCATGATCTTTTCTTAAGACTCCAGAGGCATAGCTAATATACTCGTTATTTGGTCAAGAACATGACAGGAAAGGCTGTTATCTAGTTTTATCATACATCTCAACTCAGCAGAGAGAGATGACTTTGTGATAATGAAGTACAACATTTGGCAATCAAATGCATTAGAAGAAGAAACAAGACTAAAATCTCCAGAACCTAGCTCAGACGACATTCAAATGGCCACCTGGCATATGAAAAGATACTTCTGGGGCTGGAGCAATAGGACAGCGGGGAGGGCATTGGCCTTGCATGCAGTTGACTTGGGTTTGGTCCCCTGAGCATCACCAGGGGTGATTCCTGAGCATAGAGCTAGGAGTAACCCCTGAGTATGGCCAGGGGTAACCCAAAACCAAAAAAAAAATTTTTTTTGAGAAATAAATTTTTATTTATTTATTTATTTATTTATTTATTTATTTTATTGAGTCACTGTGAGATAGTTACATGAGGCTGACACCCAAGGACAGTAGATACAAGGGCCAGGGGGATTGCCCCATAGCTGGAACACTGCTTCATGAGCAAAGGGGAGAAAGCAGATGGAATAGAGAAGGGATCACCAAGAAAATGGTGGCTGGAGGCACCCACAAACTTCGAACTTGAGTAAACTTGTGGGTAAGAACAGGGAAAATTATGTTAGTCATGAAGGTATTTCTGCAAATCACCTAGAATATGTGATCCATGTATTACAGTTAAGAGTTAATAAAGCAGAATTATTTTTATTAAAAAGGAGAGGCCACCTAAGAAAATGACCCTGTGACAAATGGCTGTAGAACAGCTTAGGGCAAAACTTAATCATTGAGTCATTGTCTTTTAATTTTTTTTAATTTTTATTTTTTTTAATTAAAAAAATTTTTTTAATAAAAAATTTATTTTATTGAATCACCATGTGGAAGATTACAATGCTTTCAGGCTTAGGTCTCAGTTATACAATGCTGAAACAACCATCCCTTCACCAGTGCCCATATACCACCACCAAAAAAACAAAAAAAAAACAAACCACATAGTACACCTCCCATCCCGCCCCCCCACCCCCCGCCTTGTAACTGATAACTTTCATTTTACTTTCTGTTTACTTAAAACCAAACATTTTTTTTGTTGTTGTTGTTTTGCTTTTTGGGTCACACCCGGTGATGCACAGGGGTTACTTCTGGCTCATGCACTCAGGAATTACTCCTGGCGGTGCTCATGGGACCGTATGGGATGCTGGGAATCGAACCTGGTTCAGCCACGTGGAAGGAAAACACCCTACCTGCTGTGCTATTGCTCCAGCCCCTAAAAAAGCCAAAAAATTTTTTTATAAAAGTAAAGATGTTTATTGTCAGTAACCATTAGGGAAAAGGAAATCAAGCCCACAGTGAGATGGGTTTACTCACATCACGTCTTAGTGAGTGGTTATTATCAGAAGGCAGGAAGTGGCAAGTGTTGGTGAGGAAGTGGAGAAAGGAAACCTTCACAAACTGGTGAAGGGAAATCAATGGTGTGGTCACAGTGAATAGTGCAGTGAGTCTTCTAGAAGTTGGAGGTAGACAGAGCACTGGATAAAGAAACAGTGGTCTGCAGGGCTGGAGCATGTACAGCAAGAAGGGTGTTTGCCTTGCACATTACTGACCTGGGTTTGATCCTTGGTGCCCCATATAGATCTCCTAAGCACTGCCAGGAATAAGTCCTAAGTGAAGATCCAGGAGTAACCCCTGAGCACAGCTGGTGTGGACCCCAAAGCAAACAAGCAAACAAAAAAGAAGCAGTGGTATAGCACTACTTGGTTATAAGAAAAGATGACATCATGTGATTTGCTACTGCATGGATGGTGCTGGAGCAGATCATGCTGGGTGAACTCAGCCAGGAGAGGGGCAGACACAGAATGATGTTTCTCATGTGTGGGTATTCAGAAACATAGTAAGGGAACAACAAGTGGACAAAGGCAACAAAACATGAGAACTGTGTGATAACACAGGATGGGGGAATCCTGAGACAAAATGGTGGGAAGTGGAATGCATGGAGGGAATGAATGGGTGGAGGGAATGAATAATGGAAGGTAGGAATGGGTAGAAGGAAACAGACTCTCGTGGAATGGAGTGCTGCATGCATGAAACTCTGTCATGAACAATGTTGTGAGTCATGCTGCCTCATACAAAAAAATTTTTAAGTTAGGGATTAAACTACCACGTAATCCAGAAATTATACCTCTATTTATCAAAGAGTATGAAAACATAAACTGGAAGACATATATGCACTCCTATGAATCAGAACAGTTTAACAATAGTCAAAACAAAGGTGCCAAAGAGATAGTATAGTGGGTAGGGCACTTGCCTTGCATCGGGCCAAACCAGGTTCAATCCCCAGCATCCCATATGGTCTCCTGAGAGCCACCAGGAGTGATCTCTGAGTGCAGAGCCAATAGCAACCCCTGAGCATCGCTGGGTGTGACCCAAAATAACAACATTTAAAAAAGACTTTTAAAAAGTGACTGCAATTGTAGGTGAGCCAGTGTAAATTCATTCAATAAATTATGATTATATGTATATAAATTAATTAAAAAAATTCTGAACTAACTTGGATAAAAACAAATTATATTTTTGGGTTTTTTTGGGGGGAGCCATACCTATCAGTGCTCAGGGATCACTCCCGGTGACCAGGGGACCATATTGGATGCCAGGATCACACTCGGGCTGGCCATGTGTCAGACACCCTGCCTGCTGTACTGTCCGGCCTCCAGGGAACTCCCAAGCAGTGCTGGGGTGGCAGCACCCGAGGGTGCAGCTGCTTTGGCCCTGCGGTGCTGGTAGAGGAGGGGGCCCAGGGCCAAACTCAAAGTAAATCAACACTCATATGAATGAGTCCTTTATGTTGTGATGCTTTTATTTTTGTAGAATTCCCCAAAATTGGAATTACTGAATCAGAAGCCATGCATGCTGCGTTTTAACTTTCCATGTGAGTCTATCTACTCATACCACAGAGCATGCATGGGGGCCGGAGAGACAGCATGGCGGGGAGGCTTTGCTTGGCACATAGCTGACTTGGGTTCAATCCCCGGCACTACATATGACCCCCCAGCCCCCACTGGAAGTGATCCCTGAGCATAGAGAGATGAATAAGCCCTGAGCACTATCAAAACAAACAACCTCCCCATCACTTCTTTATAAACATATTAAAATTTCACGAGTACAAGCAAGCATGATTGGAATGCAATCAAGAAACATTGCGGCACCTGAGGACTCCACCAGGTACACTTTGACCTCTCCCAAGTGCACCCTATGCCCCTGATCTAACAACTCGCATATTTTTTTTTAATTCTAAGACATTGCAACATTATTTCCCTCCAAGAGGCATGCAAATTCACATGCCAGAAGCATCCGTTTCACTCCCTCCTCTCTAACGTTAAATGTGACTTTTTCTCACCTAAACAGTATCTTGCTTGTATTTACACTTGCATCAATGAGGGCAGCCTTAAGACAAACTCCTCGGCAGACAACAAAAAACAAGATCTCCTACATCTCCCTTTTGCTTATGCTTCATTCCTGGGGTTGGCACAGGAGATAGGGCTTAACCAGGAATCGTGGGTCCCTTGCCAGCATCCCCAGCCCCCTCAGTGTGTCTCCAGGGAGTTCTGAAGGTGGGCAGGGGGCAAAGATGGGCACACTGCATGGCACCCTGCTGGACCCGGGACACAACCTGGAGCTGGAATTTTGCAGTGAGGAGGCCACGGTAAAAGAATTCTCCAGACTAAACTGCAGCCAACTGAGCACCTATAACAGCCACCACAAACTTGTGACTCAAAGCCGAACAAATCTCAGAGCCCTCAGGAAGTTTGCCATGTGTCTCACTGACTCAAACGAAGGCCAATGGAGCAGAGGATCTCTCTAGAGACTCTATAGAAGGCTTGTTTCCCCCCCCCCCCTTCCTTTGCCTGCTTCTAGAAACTTCCAGCCTCCTCCAAGCCATGAACCTTTCTTCCAGTTTTGAAGCTGGTGAGGCTAGTTCTTCTCCCAACACCTTTCCGGCATCTCCTGTCTTTCTCTTTTCAGGCCCCCTGTGAGGACATCGGGCCCACCTGGCTCCCCTGTTTTCTGTTGCTATGATGCACAGCATCGATTTCACCTGTAACTTTTAATTTTCCTTGCCCTGTCAGTAAATTAGTCATAGCTTCCAGGATTAAGAACATAAGGACATGGACAACTTGGCTTTTGTGTGATTGAGTGTGAGTGTGTGTGTGTGTGTGTGTGTGTGTGCGCGCGCGCGCGTGCGCATGTAGGAGTTATTTTGACTGCCATACTTTATTAGTTGGCATGCTTTGCAAGTTAAAAAAAAGAGGAAGTTGGTGGGAAATTATGCTGGTGAAGGGATGCATGTTGGAACATTGTATGAGTGAAACGCAATCATGAACAACTTTAATGCTTTATCTCACAGTGATTCAATAAAAAAAATTAAAAATTATGAAAAAATGAGGAAGACCAGGAAAGAGATGTAGTGACTTAAAGAACTGAGTCTTCTGAGTCTTTCCTCCCTTCTGGAATCTTCTTTCCCCTATGTTGGTTTTCAGCTTAGCAGTTTAACAACTTAAAATTAATTAATTAATTAATTAATGGGGTTCAAACCAGGCCTCTCTCTCTCTCTCTCTCTCTCTCTCTCTCTCTCTGCCATACACGACTGTGCTCAGGGATCACTCCTGGCAGCACCCGGGGTACTATGTGGGATACCAGGTCTGCCCTGTACAAGGCAAATGCCCTACCCACTGTACTGTCTCTCCAGTTCTGTAAAATTTATTTTTTATAGGGGTCACACCCAGTGGAGCTAGGGTGACTCAGAGTCACTCCCAGAGATGCCAGCAGTGCTGAGCTGACCAGCTGGTACTCAGTCCTCTAACCCAGGCCGGGTGGTGCTCCTGGTCCCTCGACCCAGGACCTTGCACATGCGCAGTGTGTGCTCCCTGCCCTGCATCCTTCCCCACCCTCCAGCTTAGCGGCTTTGAGGAAGATGAGGAGAATCACCTGCCCCACCTTAGTAGTTTTCCGGACCAATCCAGCTCTCTTCGGGCCAAACTGTGGCCCAGGATGCAACGCACTCCACAGGTCCCCTGCAGCTGGGATAGGGGGGAGCCTCCTGAGTCACCGGTGGGCTGCGGCTCCGGTGGTGGTCGGAGGAAAACCCGCCGGCTGCTAGCCCCAAGAGCCTCTCTGCCTTCGACGTGTAGGGTGCGGCTGGTCAGAGCTTTGCCTGGAGCTGCCGGAACCAGGATGTTGCCGTGAGGAGAGAAACTCCCTGAGCACGGAGAGCAGAGAGAGCCCACACAGCGGACCCCCGTGCCGCTGCGGCCCCTGCATCCAGGCCACGCAATGAATCGCCTCTCAGATCCATCCCAGGCTTAAGAAGGGGAGAGGGGCTGGAGCGATAGCACAGCGGGTAGGGCTTTTGCCTTGCACGCGGCCGACCCGGGTTCGATTCCCAGCATCCCATATGGTCCCCTGAGCACCGCCAGGGGTAATTCCTGAGTGCAGAGGCAGGAGTAACCCCTGAGCACTACCAGGTGTGACCCGAAAAAAAAAAGAAAAGACTAAGGAAAGCTGGGTAGCGACAGCCAGTGGAACCGACCAGCAGCGGCTGTAGGACAAGGTGGAACAGGGCAGCAGAGGGCGGGGCTTGGCCAGAAAATATCTGGCAGGGGCCGGAGTGATGGTACAGGGGGGAGGGCGCTTGTCTAGCATGCGGCTGACCCAGATTCAATCCCTGGTATCTATATGGTCCCCGTGAGCCCACCAGGAGTGATCCCTGAGTGCAGAGCCAGGAATCAGCCCTGAGCACCGCTGGGTGTGACCCAAAAGCAGAAGAGGAGGGGAAGGGAGGGGAGGGGAGAGAAGAGGGAAGGTTCTTTATTTTATTATTTATTTATTTATTTATTTATTTATTAAAGTAAAACAGATTTTATTTGGAGTTTTTTTTGAAGGTGTGGAGGGTAAGAGATGGGGGGATGCAGAAAGACACACACACATACAGAGAGAGAGAGAGAGAGAGAGAGAGAGAGAGAGAGAGAGAGAGAGAGAGAGAGAACGCAGGCTTCTCCAAAGGCGGAGAGAGCCCCTACACACATCCCAGCATTAGACACGAAAGCATGAAAGTCCACATCTCAAGAGGGGAGATGTGGGTGACACCTGTGCTGGGGTACCACATGCGCTCGGCCACGTGGGCACAAGCAACACATGGGCTCAGGCAGCATATGTGCCAGGAGAGGGTCTTCAACAATTTTCATGTGAGATGTTAAAGAGATGGAAAAAACAAGGAGAGAAGCATATGGTCAGTGGTTCTGAAATCTTCTGGTTTTTTGTTTTGGTTTGGGGCCACACCTGGCAGCGCTGGGGGGGTCACTCCTGATCTGGACACTCATGAGTCACTCCCAGTGTGCTCTGGGGTACGTGTGGTGCCAGGGATGGAACCCAGACCTCCTACTACAAAAGCACAGACTCTATCCCTTTGAGCATTCTATCAGTCCCCCTCCCCCACCCCCCAGAGCTTTTCTTTTTTTAAGATCATTTTGAACTTTTTAAAGTTATTGAAATGAGGGCCAGAAAGAGAACACAGCATGTAAGAGCCATACCTGACACATGGCTGACCAGGAACATATGGTCTCCAAGCACAACTAGGGGTGATCCCTGAGCAGAGCCAGGGGTTGGCCCCCAAACCGGAAAAAAAAATTAAATGATTGAATTTATGTGGATTATACTCATTGCTATTAGAATTTAAAGCTGAGGAGTTAAAACTAAGAAGAATCTAAATAACAATAATGAGTCTTGATACAATGAAAGAACAAACACATTTTATGATGACTCTCAAAATGGAAAAATAAAATGAGTGAGAAGTTTTGCGGCATTGTTTTAGCATTTTTTTCCAGATGTCTTTAACATCTTATTTAAGACAAAGGAAATTTGCTAGATTCTCAGAAGTGCCTCTGCATTCAAGACATTGTAATTCCACACGTCACTGAATGTTGTAAAGGTACTGACACTGAACCTTTGCAAAGGAATGAGTTTTATTTTATAATTTTTTAATTTATTTTTTGCTTTTTTTGGGGGTCACACTCAGCAATGCTCAGGTGTTACTCCTGGCTTTGCACTCAGGAATTACTCTTGGTGGTGCTAGGGGGGACCATATGGGATGCTGGGGATCGAACCCAGGTTGGCCGCGTGCAAGGTAAATGTCCTACCCGCTATACTATCGCTCTGGCCCCTATGTTTTTATTTTTAATTTATTTAATTTTTTTTTCTTTTTGGGTCACACCCGGCGATGCACAGAGGTTGCTCCTGCCTCATGCTCTCAGGGAATTACTCCTGGTGATGCTCGGTGGGGGGAGGGGGTATCATATGGGATGCTGGGAATCGAACCCAGGTCGGCCGCGTGCAAGGCAAACGCCCTACCCGAAGTGCTATTGCTCCAGCCCCAAGAGTGAGTTTTTAAAAAGAGTATTTAAAGGTTTTATAATGCATAAAATTGGTTTTGACCTGCGAGCCCCTGAGAAGATCTCAAGGATCCCAAGATCCTGTGGAGACAATAGAAAAAATAAAACCCCGTTGTTCTTTGGAAATGGACCTGAATTTTTGAGTTTTGTTCATGCTACTCTCTAGCTGGGTGATTTAATTACGTTCCTTTTCTTTAAAAATTGAATCATGCTGAGATACACAGTTACAAAGTTGTTTATGACTGGGTTTCAGTCATACATGAATTTTCTGAGTTTCCATTCCCCCCCTACCCCCATTCACCTTGTAAGTTTGTGTTGAGAGTTAGTTTGGATAATATGTACAGGAAAAAAACTCAGCTCTCTGAATACCACCCAATGCTGGATTATTTTATCTGTCATTACAACACCATGAACCAAGTGGTATTCTCTGAGTCAAAGCAACTGGCGTTTCTCCAAGCGCTGGCAAGAGGCAACCCCAGTAACTCTATACAGCAGATTCTGTCAGCCCCGCTGGTTCGCCTTCATGTCTGCCCAAACAAGTGACTCAGGAAATATGGCTCAGGGAACCTGGGGCCCCCGCAGGCCTGGGCCTTGGGTCACAGGCCTACCATTCATCAGCCGTGTGATCTGGGTCTCTTCATATCTTTGAACCTCTCTCTGCTTCCTTTCCTCATCTGAAATGCTAACTGGGCACAGAGCAGTTACATTCTTAGTCAGCATGGCCGCTGGGGAACTCGGGAAGTGTGGCCGCCATGGTACCTTACCTGACTTTCTAAGTAAATGCTAGTGTCCATAGGATATTTCGCTTTCAAGTTCAAGTATGTGTTTCCTGGCACAGCACCCCTCCTGCTGCCCCCCTTGACATGTATGAGGTTGAGCCCCCTCCCCAGTTCTGCAGCTGTGATCCCTGCTATGCACTGCAGTGGGACCTCCAGGGCAATGCAGCCAATCTGCAGGTCTGGCCACTTCGATGTGACAACAAGGGCAGGGAGGGAAACCCAAGCAATCCTGATACGGAAATGGACATCCTCGCTTTGGTGGCCACAGGACTGACTCTGAGCTTCCCCTCAGCCAATGAGAAAAGGGAAACGGAATCAATTTCATGCCATGTCTATTAAATAAAAATCTAATGATTTCCTTCCTTCCTTTCTATTCCTTCCTTTCCTTCTTTCTTTCTTTTTGGCTTTTTGGCTTTTGGAGTCACACCCAGCAATGCTTAGGGGTTATTTCTGGCTGGCACTCAGGAAATTACTCCTGGCAGTGTTCAGGGGACCATATGGAACACCAGGGATGGAATCGAGGTTGGCCGTGTGCAAGGCAAATGCCCTACCCACTGTGCTATCTCTCTGGTCCCCTCTTTCTTTCTTTCTTTCCTTCTTTCTCTCCCTTCCTTCCTTCCTTCCTTCCTTCCTTCCTTCCTTCCTTCCTTCCTTCCTTCCTTCCTTCCTTCCTTCCTCCTCCTTCCTTCCTTCCTTCCTTCCTTCCTTCCTTCCTTCCTTCCTTCCTTCCTTCCTTCCTTTCTCTCTTTCTCTCTTTCTCTCTTTCTTTCTTTCTTTCTTTCTTTCTTTCTTTCT